>NW_023254747.1:0-8531 GCF_002007445.2 Ailuropoda melanoleuca | reverse complement strand
GAGAGAACCAGTGGGAGGGGCAGAGGGAGAAGGAGAGAGAATCTCAAGCAGACTCCCCACTGAGCCCAACATAGCACTCAATCTCATGACCCTGAGATTATGACCTGAGCTGAAACCAAGAGTCAGACACTTAACCAAGTGCGCCTCTNTTCAATTTAATTTTTATTGTTGTTTTACTCAAACACTACCAGTGATTTGATTATCCCTGAGTACCCACTGCCTGATGGTCTAGTCTGAGTTTCTTTCTCAAATACAAGTATCATTAATTGGCAAATACCTTCCAGACTATTTTTTTTAAGATTTACTTATTTATTTTATGAGAGAGAGAGAGAGAGAGAGAGAACCAGTGGGAGGGGCAGAGGGAGAAGGAGAGAGAATCTCAAGCAGACTCCCCACTGAGCCCAACATAGCACTCAATCTCATGACCCTGAGATTATGACCTGAGCTGAAACCAAGAGTCAGACACTTAACCAAGTGCGCCTCTCATGAGCCCCACTTCCAGACTATTTTCTAAGTATTTGTGTGCATGTACATATATATGGACGTGTAGAAATATATACTTCTGTTTTGTTGACTTCAAATTAGTGAAATCATATACTGTATGTATCAGCCGAAAACCTTTTTGCACCTAATCTAACATCCAGAGATCTTTCAGCATCCTTATTTGTTGATTTGCTGCATTTTTGTATTGATGCATAGCATTCCTCTGTATAAATGTACTGTTACTTATATGATCACTTCTCTATAAGATCAACATATGCTTATCAATCTGTTCTAATCATTAGGGAAACTAACATATTTTGGTATCTCTAGGGTAGAATTTCGCGATCAAAGCAGCGGCATATATAAAATTATGACACGCTACCATATTGAGCTTTAAAAGGTTGAATCAATTTCTAGTTCCTCTCAGCAATGGATAAGAATATGTATTTCCTCAAATTCCAACAACAGTTGCCCATCTCATGGATGAAAAATGGTATCTCATTGTTTTAATATACATAGTTAAGTAGCATTTCTTCTCTCCTTTATTGCCTTTGTTCTATTTTTTGTTAGTAGGTTTGTATTTTTTCTTTGTAATTTGAAGAATTCTTTTTCACATGCTCTACATGTAAGAAACAAGCCCAGCCTATGTCTTGTTTTAACATTCTTTATGGCAATTCTGATATGCAAAAGCATTTACATCTTACTATAATCAATTTTCTCAATGCTTCAACTATGGCTTTTACATTTTGTCTACTGTTTAAGAGACCTCTTTTGGCTTATGTATATAAATCACTTCTTTTTATTGAATTCTCATTCTGTGATACTTTTGTTGATTGGTTGTCTTTACAATTAGCTCATTAATCATGCCGTAATTAATTTTTTGGCTCGTCAGAAGCAAATGGGTTTGTCTTTATTATTCTGGACTAAAATCCCAACAAATTTAGCAGCTTAAAGCAATACAAAGTTATTATTTCACACTCTGTAAGTCAAAAGTCCTGGTATAGCATGGCTCAGTTGGGTCCTCTGCTTGATTTCACAGATTGAAGTCAAGGGGTCCACAGGGCTGTATTCTTTCCTGGAGGCACTAAAGATGAACTTGCTTCCAAATTCATTCAGGTTGTTGACAGAATTCAGTTCCTTGAGGTTGTAGGGTTGACCGATTTCTTTGCTGGTTGTCAGCCATGAATCTCTTCCAGCTTTATAGGGCTGCTGGGGTTCTTTGTCATGTTGCCTCTTGCATCTTCAACCCTGCAAGAGCACATCAAGTTTTTCTCATGCTTTGACTCTCCTCATTTCCCCTTCTCCCATGTCTCTTTTGCATCCAGCTAAAGAAATTCTCTGCTTTTAAGGGCTCATGTGATTGGGTTAGGCTTACCTGGATTATACAGGATACTCTCCTTGTTTTAAGGTTTATACACTTAATCGCATCTGCAAAGTCCTATTTGCGATACAGCATAAAACATTCACAGGTTCTGGAGGATCATGTCATGGGCATTTTTGAGGGGCTATTATTTTGCCTACTCTAGAGGCACAGTGACCCCTATGTCGGGCACCATCATTTGAGTTATTCCAACTGGTTTATGCTTTGCTTATTGATGCTACTAATTCAAAATGACCTTCCTTCTGAAAAGTCTTCCACTTTCATGAGAATTTCTTCTAGGCTCTTTCTTTCGAGGAATAGCTTATTTACAGAACTAGAGTGCTTGGCATGATCCTTCTGAATGGCTTATACATGATCTAGTCCACATCATCTCATTCTTACTATCTTCTCTTACTGATCATGCGAACAATCTCTAAGAATGCATGAGCAATACTAAAATAAATACTTTTAATCAAAATGAGATAAAACAGCTTTTCTTTGTTGAAAATAACATATACATATAGTAAAAAAAAGTTCAAACAGGCCAAAAGTAAAGGCATATAATGATACACCTTACTCCAAAATCCTGACTTAAACATTATGTTAATAGCTTGTGCTGAAATTTCCTAAGCATGTGTACATAGTTTTGTTTTGTTTTTGCACAACCAGTGAACTGCAATCCACAAATATATCTGTACTTTATATTTTTCACTTAAAATATGTCCTGAAAAGTATTTACATGTCAGCACATACAAACTTACCCCATTTGTCATGTCTCTGGAAATGTTTATCTTCAGTGTTTTTTGACGAAAAGCAAATTTCACTAATTTTTTATGACTACTTTGTAAAAAGAAACTTACCTTTGAATGTAGATCAAATAACATAATGAATGTAAGAGCCACCGAGAATGTGAAAACTATTGCACATGTAAAACATACAAATGTACCATATATTGTGTTGGTCATTTGTAGTAGTCCGGTTTAATTTAAAGTAAAGGTAAAATGAACAATTTGTAGTTAGATCTTCAGTATGTGAAGTTCACTTTTATAATGTACTTCAAAAGGCATTTAATTTTTGTTCTGGCCATACTAGTTTAGTTTAAAATGATTATTTAAAGTAATTATTTAAATGACTTTTTTTTTCTCTTTTATTGTCTATGATAGGAGGTAGTCCTTTGGTTAAAACATCGTCTTGCAATCAATTTCACTAATGATGAGAAAGAGAGCCCGATAACACTTGTGATCTTCCTACTGTTTCAGTCCTCGATACAAGTACATCACATAAAATACCAGCAGTTTAATCAGTACCTGCTCTTATGAAAAACAAAGCAAAGAAATACCTATTGCTTTTCAATCCTTGTTAGAATAAAAACAATTCTCTCTTGCTCTCTCCACATATACATACTCTCTAATATATATATATATATAAATATATATATATAGTCATTGAACTAACATTGATATATGTATATATAGTTAAGGGGTCATGCATGTATGCGGTATGTATGCATATGCATATATAATGGCACGTATGCAACCATGTATTATATATATATATATATACACATACACACGTATATGTGTATACATACACATGTATAGAGTTTTGAATACTTGTCTAAGTATGCATTTTGTGGTATGAAGGAGGTAGTCCTTTGGTTAAAACATCGTCTTGCAATCAATTTCACTAATGATGAGAAAGAGAGCCCGATAACACTTGTGATCTTCCTACTGTTTCAGTCCTCGATACAAGTACATCACATAAAATACCAGCAGTTTAATCAGTACCTGCTCTTATGAAAAACAAAGCAAAGAAATACCTATTGCTTTTCAATCCTTGTTAGAATAAAAACAATTCTCTCTTGCTCTCTCCACATATACATACTCTCTAATATATATATATATATAAATATATATATATAGTCATTGAACTAACATTGATATATGTATATATAGTTAAGGGGTCATGCATGTATGCGGTATGTATGCATATGCATATATAATGGCACGTATGCAACCATGTATTATATATATATATATATACACATACACACGTATATGTGTATACATACACATGTATAGAGTTTTGAATACTTGTCTAAGTATGCATTTTGTGGTATGAAGGAGGTAGTCCTTTGGTTAAAACATCGTCTTGCAATCAATTTCACTAATGATGAGAAAGAGAGCCCGATAACACTTGTGATCTTCCTACTGTTTCAGTCCTCGATACAAGTACATCACATAAAATACCAGCAGTTTAATCAGTACCTGCTCTTATGAAAAACAAAGCAAAGAAATACCTATTGCTTTTCAATCCTTGTTAGAATAAAAACAATTCTCTCTTGCTCTCTCCACATATACATACTCTCTAATATATATATATATATAAATATATATATATAGTCATTGAACTAACATTGATATATGTATATATAGTTAAGGGGTCATGCATGTATGCGGTATGTATGCATATGCATATATAATGGCACGTATGCAACCATGTATTATATATATATATATATACACATACACACGTATATGTGTATACATACACATGTATAGAGTTTTGAATACTTGTCTAAGTATGCATTTTGTGGTATGAAGGAGGTAGTCCTTTGGTTAAAACATCGTCTTGCAATCAATTTCACTAATGATGAGAAAGAGAGCCCGATAACACTTGTGATCTTCCTACTGTTTCAGTCCTCGATACAAGTACATCACATAAAATACCAGCAGTTTAATCAGTACCTGCTCTTATGAAAAACAAAGCAAAGAAATACCTATTGCTTTTCAATCCTTGTTAGAATAAAAACAATTCTCTCTTGCTCTCTCCACATATACATACTCTCTATTATATATATATATATATATATATATATAGTCATTGAACTAACATTTATATATGTATATATAGTTAAGGGGTCATGCATGTATGTGGTATGTATGCATATGCATATATAATGGCACACATGCAACCATGTATTTTATATATATATATATATATACACACACATACACACATATATGTGTATACATACACATGTATAGTGTTTTGAATACATGTCTAAGTATGCATTTTGTGGTATGAATGCAAGTACGTGGTATGCATGGGATATATATGTATATACTGTGAAGGGTCACTTGATACAACCTACTAATTGGTATATTAAATCTTCTTCCCACAAAAGAGTCAGTCAGTATGCCATTATGAACATACTTCAAAAATTTATTTATTTTGGAGAAAGAGAGCAGGAGGAGAGGCAAAGGGAAAGGGAGAGAGAAAATCTCAGACTCCCTGCTAAGCGTGAAGTCTGATGCAGGGCTTGATCCCAGGTCACTGAGATCATGACCTGAGCCAAAACCAAGAGTCAGATGCTTAACCGACTGAGCCACTCAGGCACCCCATTATTAACATATTTCAATGAATGTATGACAGTGAAAGGTGATTGTTTTTGGTACTTGTATTTTAAATAACATAAACAGCTATTAAAAGATAATTTTCAAAATAGTAAGATAATGGCCATCCTATAAATATATATACACATGTCAGAGATACTATTTAACTCATTAATTAAAGAACCAATAAGTCACATCTAGTTTGATGAAGAATCTGAAGAGTAGATATATATATGGGCAGTCAGGAATGCTGAAAGGAATTTGAAAAATGGGTTGATATCCTATAAGACATTAACCATAATCTGTGGAATCATCTTTTTTATAAGGAAGTAATTGATTATATCTCTGGTGCAAAATTCATTTGCATTTTTATGGGAGTCATTTGTATCACTAATCCTTTTCTACAACTTACAGGGCTGTAATACAGCTTGGTCAAAACAGTGAAAAACGTACAGACTTCTTCAAAATCAAATAACTCTGAGGGGGTTACTAGAAAAAAACCTAGCATTCCATTGAGAGGATACTCAATAATCATTTGCCTGTTATAAATTATTTTGCAATTTTCCCTAAAATAACACCTTTATTTGCAGTTAATTTCAGATTTAAAAAAACAACAACAACAGAAATGTTCTAAGTTCCTGTATTAAAAATGTATAATTTAAAGGAAGGATTGATAATTGAAAGCTTTANTCTCCCACTCCCCCTGCTTGTGTGCCCTCTCTCGCTGGCTGTCTCTATCTCTGTCGAATAAATAAATAAAATTAAAAAAAAAAGATAATTTTCAAAATAGTAAGATAATGGCCGTCCTATAAATATATATACACATGTTGGAGATACTATTTAACTCATTAAAGAACCAATAAGTCACATCTAGTTCAATGAAGAATCTGAAGAGTAGATATATATATGGGCAGTCAGGAATGCTGAAAGGAATTTAAAAAATGGGTTGATATCCTATAGGGCATTAACCATAATCTGTGGAATCATCTTTTTTATAAGGAAGTAATTGATTATATCTCTGTTGCAAATTCATTTGCATTTCTATGGGAGTCTTTTGTATCACTAATCCTTTTCTACAACTTACAAGGCTGTAATACAGCTTGGTCAAAACAGTGAAAAACATACAGACTTCTTCAAAATCAAATAACTCTGAGGGGGTTACTAGAAAAAAAACCTAGCATTCCATTGAGAGGATACTCAATAATCATTTGCCTGTTATAAATTATTTTGCAGTTTTCCCTAAAATAACACCTTTATTTGCAGTTAATTTCAGATTTAAAAAAACAACAACAAAGAAATGTTCTAAGTTCCTGTATTAAAAATGTATAATTTAGAGTAAGGATTGATAATTGAAAGCTTTCTATAATGTCATTTTATTTCATTTATTGTTTTCTTCATTCTGTCAAACATATTAAAGGACCGTTGTATGCCAGGTGCTGAGCTAGATATAGACAATACAAGGATGGACAATATATACATGCTGCCTGGTCTTTCTCATGGAGCTCACAGTCTTGTGGTGAGACAGTCATTAATAAAAGTGGTGTAAGTGCTAGCAAAGCACAGTATTCAACAAAGTAAGTTTGAGGGACCATGGGATGATGTCAGGGAAACTTCCCCAAGGCAATAAACTGTGAGCTGAGTCCTAAAGGACAAATAGAAAGTTAAATAGGTAAGGAGGGTAGTGATTGAGGGAGAGGAGAGAGGGCAGCTCATGAAGAAAAGATATCTTATGCAAAGTCCCTGTGGATGAAGGGAATATGGTCATAGTAGAGAGACAGAGTGCCTGGAGGTGAAATCAGAGAAAAAGGCAAGAAGTAAGCCTACAGAGCTGATTATGTCCATAGAAATGATTAAAGCATGAGAATAACATAACTGGAATTGCATTCTGAGAAGATCACCCTGCCTGTCTTATAGGGATAGATTGAAGGAGCATTCAGGAATGATGCTGAGAGGCCAGTTAAGAGGCCATTGTGAAATTGTGAAAAATGTTAGTAGGACTAATGTTAGGGCTATGTGTAGACATAAAAATATGGCTCAAAGCAGAGAATCAAGGTGATTTGAAGATGTCTGTAAAAACNTGTCTGTAAAAAACAGTGATTAGCTTTGCTCAATTTTGTTTGATGTGAAGTAGTAGGATATTTTCTGGGTAATAACGGTTCTGAAATCTTGCCAAAAGGGAATTAAAAAAAAATGGTGCACCTCACTGAATAAACTGAGTCCTTTGGTTCAGATTGAATGTACTACTCAGTAAATGCTGTTCAGAGATTAAAATATGATCTGTGGTACTTTTTTTTGAAAGAGCTTTTTATTCAGAATTTTTAAACAACATTTTAATCTGGAGTGTCTTATATTGGTACTCTGAGGAAGCTAAACATCTCCTGGAAATATGTGTAATTTTCTTGAATTTTAAACAACACAGGTTTCATTTTTTTTAAAATAAGTATACTTCTTAAAACAATTGGGCAGGCTTATTGTATAAAACTGCTTCATTTTAGCTAATTCTGTCTTAATTTGGAGCCAACACTTTACATAAGAATTTTAAAAATTTGAAAATAATTTTGCCAAAAATTGTATGCTTGTTTGCCACATTTTTATTGTTCTTAGATTACACATTTTTGGTCATCACATGTGTGTCATAGTTATTAAGCAATTATTTGTTTTATGCTATAGCTCCAAATATTATACATATTGTATTATTTTTTGGTATGTTTTATACAGTTGTATTTTGAGAGTAAAAGATTTAGGCATAAACAAATCTTAAAACCACTGCTATACACCAGCCAAAATGTAATTTCCAAAAGCGAATGCTGAGGGCCAAGACACCCCCAGATCATTCTTATCTAATAAAGACAGGCAATGTATAAGAAAATTGACCTCTAGGAAGCCAGCAGCATCAATATTGTGATGATTCCTGCCAACCTCTTACCCATGAGAGAAGTCTTGGGGAGAATGAAGAACTTTGCTAAGCAGGATCGTAATCACACACACCAAAAAAAAAAAAAAAAACAAAACAAACCAAANCAAAAAAAAAAAAAAAAAAAAAAAAAAAAAAACCAAACCCAAAGCCAAAATATCCCAGATGACTAAGAGCTATATTGGGTTGTGTGATGATGTAACCTACTTAATTTGCATCTAATTTTCATCTAATCAAATGTAGAAATGTGTCTATTTTTCATTCAGTTTTTAAAATTGTTATCACCTTTTCTCAATAGATTAAAGGAAAGAGTTTATATTCTCTTAACTCCCTTCTGTTGCTTTCTACCTCTTTATTAATCCATTCTTTAAAAAAAAAA
>NW_023254746.1:0-1553 GCF_002007445.2 Ailuropoda melanoleuca | reverse complement strand
TTGCTCCTTGGAAACAGCAAGTTCTGTTTTTAGCAAAAGATCTGTCAAAGGCATCATGTGTCTGGGCTGACAGCAGAGAGAACTTCTGTTGGCTTCCATCTGGGAACCAAGCAGTTACAGATGGGAAGACTTGCTGCAACCTTGAAGATTAAAATAAGAAGACTTTTGCTCACAAGGTTAATGATTAAAAAGAAAGAGAAAGCAAGGGCTGCCAGGGAGTGCCATACATCATGGCCATTTAAGAGGTGGGCTGAGCTGGGTTCATGGGCTCTGCACCTGCTCCCACCTCACTGCCCTCCACTCCTCCATGGCCATGAGACACAGGGATTTCCATTTATAAAGTGCCTCATCACATTATAAAAGCTGCATATTTGGAGGGAAACCTACTAGCTGCATGATAGCAAGCCATCTCTTTCCCCCAGGAGACTTGGATGAGATATAAACATTGTTTAGACATAATATAAAATTACAAAGTGTGTTTAACGATTTAAACATTTCACAGTTGCAAAATCCGAGATGGAGTAAACTTAGATGACGAACACGGTGTCACTCCACCAGCGGGTGATGGGTGACGTGCAGCTTGTTTCCGCACAAAAAGCCCTGAGTTTCCTATCAACCCCTTGAACTGCCAAGCTAGCTTGGACAATGGTTATCGGCATGATGACTGGCGAGTGAAGTAGTCTCTCTGGATCTCAGTTTTTAAGTCTATGAATAGGGCATAATGTGCCCAGCCTCCCTTAGCGGGCAGAGTAATTTAGATGATGAACAATCGCAGACTTCTGATTTCCAGTCAGGTATGGGAGCAGCTTGGAAGGTGTCTCTCATGTTCACACAATGAAGGGTGAACAAATTGAAAATCAGCTCTTAGATCCATCAGAGACCTGAGGTCATAGGGCAGACTGTTGGCCCCCGAGTTGAAAAGATTGCCAGGTGGCCATCTAGAGTTACATCTTCCTGGAGTAGAATGTCCACGCCAGAAACGTCACAGAATCCCATACTGGGACCAGGGTAGGAAACTTAACCTGGAATGGATGAAGTTTTGGAGGCTCCGTGTAGACAAGTTTGAGCCTTAAAATCTCCAGGGGGCCCTACTCTTAAGGGGGGTTCTCCCACTTTTGGGAATTTTACTTCCAGGAGCCCTGTCAGGGTCTCATAGTGAATATTGGAGGAAAACCCTGTCAAGCTTCAGGCAGGGAAGGGATAAGTAACCATGTTGAAATACACCGGGGCATTCTGTTCTTAACAAGGCCTGCCTCAAGGGAAACTAGTTAAGCAGAGCCTGACCTGCTGGGGTGTTCGCTAGACCCTAACTGATCTGGAGGAAGGGAAGCATCAACTCCAGCACCCTCTAAATTTTCTGTCCCTCCTAAGAGGGGGGAATCAAAACACAGCAAAACCGAGAAACATGGTGAAGGTCACAGCCTGAGGACACAAGCTCACTAAAGGACAGAGACCTAATCGTGGATCTATAGAATGCTTCCTTTTTAAAAAAAAAAAAAAAGATTATTTATCTGAGAGAGAGAGAGAGAGAGAGAGAGAAAGAGAGGGCACGA
>NW_023254745.1:0-1541 GCF_002007445.2 Ailuropoda melanoleuca | reverse complement strand
TAATGAGCCATCTCGCACCAGCACCCAGCCTCCCAGCAGCAAGAGAACTTTCCAGCATCACTCACTCTGAAGCACGGTGGCTGCTGCGTAAGCCGTGGGATGAAAGGGGCTCGGGAGGGCGAGGGCAGCAGGCCGTCCCTACCTCCTCCCAGCTGTCAGAGAGGTGGGTGAACACTCAGGAAAAAGACGGCGTAAGGGCAGCAGCAGGAGCCCATCAGAATGCAGGCGGCTGCTGTGAACATGTCCTCAGAGCCACTCTCCCAGGGCTCTTTGATCAGCTTGGCCCAGCTCCCCACGGAGCTGCCCTGAGCAGTTCAGGGCCCAGTTGTCCACGTCCTTCGTGCACCTCCATCAAGGCCACTCAAGCCACAATTTCCCCAGTAATAATCATTAAGCTGGCAGCCAAAGTGTCTCTTTTCACACCTGCTCAAACAGAAAGCAGAGGGTTTCCTAGGTGCCCTGTGGCTCTCCAGGCCCAGGCCCGTGGGGGGAGAGGCTGACCAGGAGCTGGGCCTGTCACCAATCCCCGCCCAGCTGCCCCTGGGGGAAATGAGAAGCGCATGGCTTCACGGGAAGGGCTAGCAGGGAGCCCAGGGGGTTCGCAGGGAATGTGTGCAGATGCAGGTGTTGAGAAAGAAAAGAACAAAAGAGCCACCACCCACACACACACACACACACAAAATCCCTGCACAACCTGGAGGCCGACTGTCCTCTAAATTAAGGAACCTTTATTCTTCTCTAGAAAAATAAGAGATACCACGCAGAGAACGAGCCACTCTAATGTACCAGGAAAGGAAGAATTGGAAGGAGAAACAAGCAAAGAAATATTCCTACTCATCTCAAGGTCTTCCCAAATCCTACGAGAAGTTTTGCCAGAATCACAGACATGAGTATTTATAAAGAGAAAAGTATCAAAATCAGGGCAAATAATAATATCTTGTATTTACAGATTACCAGGGGCTATTTTAAGCACTTATATGTATGAACTCTTTGTACCCTCGCAGCAATCCTATGTGGTTGGTACTTGCACGCTCCCAATTTGCTAATGAGGAAACTGAAGCACAGAGAGGTTAAGTGACTTGCCCATGGTCACACAGCTAATAAGGGCAGAGCTGGGATTTGAACCTAGACCATCGGAGCCTCTGTGCACAGCTGCCTCTTGCACTTTGCTGCTACAAATAATACAAAAAAAAAAAAAGACAAAGAGCATGTTTCTCATGAACAGAGTGCTTTTATTCATTTATTATTCCAAAAAATCTTTTTGTCTAGCACCCACCAAATGTGGGTCCCAGAGATAGAATGGTAGACAAGTGATACCCAGTTCCTGCCCTTGTGGTTCTTCTCCTCGAGCAGAGGAGACAGATCAAGTCAACCGCTCCCAAAATTAAACATATAAGGGCGGCGGTAAGTGTATAGAGGAACAGACGTAAGAGTCATCGCTCTCTAAAACAAACACTATCCTCATTTAACAGATAGGGAACCGGGATTTCAGAGTGAAACGGGATATAACAAAAAGAACACACTGACCTTTTATTTTTTTT
>NW_023254744.1:0-9669 GCF_002007445.2 Ailuropoda melanoleuca | reverse complement strand
TCTCTCATGCTTCATTCCCCCTTCATTACCCCCCCTTTCTTTATCCCTTTCTTCTCTTACCGATCTTCCTAGTTCCTATGTTCCATAGATGAGAGGAACCATATGATAATTGTCTTTCTCTGCTTGACTTATTTCACTTAGCATTATCTCCTCCAATGCCGTCCATGTTGCAGCAAATGTTGAGAAATCATTCTTTTTGATAACTGAGTAATATTCCATTGTATATATGGACCACAGCTTCTTAATCCAGTCATCTGTTGAAGGGCATCTCGGCTCCTTCCATGATTTGGCTATTGTGGACAATGCAGCTATGAACATTGGGGTGCATATGGCCCTTCTCTTTACTACGTCTGTATCTTTGGGGTAAACACCCAGTAGTGCAATGGCTGGGTCATAGGGTAGTTCAATTTTTAACTTTTTAAGGGACCTCCACACTGTTTTACAGAGTGGCTGTACCAACTTGCATTCCCACCAACAATGTAGGACGGATGCCCTTTCTCCACATCCTCTCCAGCAATTGTTGTTTCTTGCCTTGTCAATTCTTGCCATTCTAACTGGCATAAGGTGANCAATGCAGCTATGAACATTGGGGTGCATATGGCCCTTCTCTTTACTACGTCTGTATCTTTGGGGTAAACACCCAGTAGTGCAATGGCTGGGTCATAGGGTAGTTCAATTTTTAACTTTTTAAGGGACCTCCACACTGTTTTCCAGAGTGGCTGTACCAACTTGCATTCCCACCAACAATGTAGGAGGGATCCCCTTTCTCCACATCCTCTCCAACAATTGTTGTTTCTTGCCTTGTCTATCTTTGCCATTCTAACTGGCGTAAGGTGGTATCTCAGTGTGGTTTTGATTTGAATTTCCCTGATGGCTAATGATTTTGAACATTTTTTCATGTGTCTGTTAGCCATTTGTATGTCTTCTTTGGACAAGTGTCTGTTCATATCTTCTGCCCATTTTATGATTTGTTTATTTGTTTCTCGCGAATTGAGTTTGAGAAGTTCTTTGTAGATCTTGGATACCAGTCTTTAATCTGTGGTGTCCTTTGCAAATATATTCTCCCATTCCGTGGGCTGTCTCTTAGTTTTTTTGACTGTTTCCTTGGCTGTGCAGAAGCTCTTTATCCTGATAAAGTCCCATAAGTTCATTTTATCTTTTATTTCTCTTGCCTTTGGCGATGTGTCGTGAAAAAGGTTGCTCTGGCCGATGTCATAGAAGTTGTTGCCTATGTTCTCCTCTAGNTCGCGTTCTAAGTCTGTTGTCTCGCGGGTGCCGTCCGCGAGTCCGCCTGCTCCCCCGTGCAGGTGGCCCGCCAACCGCCAGCCGTCCCGCGTGCGCTCCCGGAGCTCCCTTCTCAGCCTGCTGTCTCAAGCGTGCGGGTCCGCGGTCTGTCCGCTCCCCCTTGTAGGTGGCTACCGCTTCCCGGCGCCCTGACACGGCGGCTCCCTCCCCCTTCTGTTTAGCTTCCGATATCTGTGCGCGGTTTCACGGCTCCCCGCTTCGTACCTCGATACTCAGCGCTGGAGATGTTCATTTGTAGAGATCCAGATGTATCTTCCTGCGTCTCAGGCTGATTCCGTGGATATTCCTGCTGGTCTGGTACCTATCCAGCTGAACTCAGGGGACCGGCTGAAAAAGGGGTCCCCTACTCCTCCGCCATCTTAACCTCCTCCCTCATCTCTGCTCTACTTTTGATCAACTGCTTTCTCGTGTGTGGGTTAGAACTGTTCTTCTCTTGCTGTTCCAGCTTCTTGATGGGAGAATATAAAAACTGCATTTTAGATTTTTCTATTCATTTGACTGAGGCATCGATAGCTATGTATTTACCCCTTAGGAATGCCATTGCAGTGTCCCATAGGTTTTGGACCGTTGTGTTTTCATTCTCATTGGTCTCCATAAATTGTTTAAATTGATTTTTGATTTAATGGTTTATCCAATCATTATCGAGCAGGATGGTTCTTAGTTTCAAAGTGTTTGAGTTTATTCCAAATTTTTCCATGTGATTGAGCTCCAATTATAAAGCAATGTGGTCTGAGAATATGCAGGGAATAATTTCAGTGTTTTGGTATCGGTTAATACCTGTTTTGTGACCCAGATCATCATCTATTCTGGAGAATGTTCCATGTGTATTAGAATAGAATGAGTATTCTGTTGTTCTGGTGTGTAGTGTTCTATATATATCTATGAGGTCCACCTGGTCTAGTATGGCATTCAAAGCCCTTGTTTCTTTGTTGATTTTATGCTTAGGTGATCTATCTATTGCTGATAGTGCAGTGTTGAGGTCTCCTACTATTAATGTATTTTTATCTATATGTCTCTTTATTCTAGTTATGAGTTGGCCTGTGTATCTTGCTGCTCCCCTGTTGGGGCATAGATACTTATAATTGTCATATCCACTTGTTGGATACATACTTTAAGAATAATATAGTGTCCTTCTTCATCTCTAACTACAGTCTTATTTTAAAATCCATTCTGTCTGATATGAGAATTGCTACCCCCGCTTTCTTTTGAGGTCCATTGTCATGAAGGATGATTTCCCTTCCCTTCACTTTCAGTCTGGATGTATCTTTAAGTTCAAAATGAGTCTCTTGTAGACAGCAAATGGATGGGTCATGTCTTTTTATCCAATCTGCAACCCTGTGGCATTCTATTGGAACATTTAGGCCATTTACACTGAGACTGATTATTGAGAGAGATGATTTTAAAGATGCCACGTTGCCTGTGAAGTCTTTGTTTCTATAGGTTGTGACTTTTTGTTCTGCCTTTCTCTTGGGGCTTTTTTACTTTTATAGAAACCCCCATAATATCTCCTGTAGGGCTGGTTTCGTGGTTATGAAATTGGTCGGGGACTGGTGATTCCAGAAGGTCCTTATCTCTCAATCAATTCTAATAGACAGCCTTCCTGTATAAAGGATCCTTGGCTGCATGTTTCTCTTTCAAAGAGCTTTAAATACGCCCCCCACCCAAACCTTTCTCCCATTCCAGGTCCTTGGAGATAGGGATGATGAAGTTCTGATTATTTGCTTTGGGACGTGAGAAATTACTTTGCCCTGGCCACTTTCAATACGGTATCCTTCGATCTAATATTTGCGAATTGCACTATGACATGATGTGGCATAGGTTTGTCGTGGTTGAGGTTGGAAGGGGTCCTCTCTGACTGTTGGACATGAATGCTTGTTTCCTTTGCTAGATTAGGGAAGTTTTCAGCTACAATTTGTTCAAATATCTCTTCTAGACCCTGATTTTCTCCACCCCCTCAGGGATGCAGATGCTTCTGACATTGGAACGTTTCATTGAGGCAGTAATCTCCCGTAACCTACATTACTGAGTTTGGATATTTTTGAGCCAAATTTCTGTTTTAGCTTCCCCTTCTACCATCTTATCCTCCAGTTCACTAATTCATTCTAGTGCCTCATTTCCCTTGGTCATCAGAGCATCTAGCTTTGACTGCATTTGATTCATAGCATTTTAATTTCTGCCAGATTCACTCTCATTTCTGCCCGTAGATTCTCTATTCTTGTTAATATTTTCATTAATATTTTTTTCAAGTCTACACATCATCTTGAACATTTTTACTTTGAATTCCATTTCTGATAATTCCGTTATATCCATATCCATCTGTTCTGAGGCAGAAGCCACAGACTCACTGTCTTTCCTTCACTGAGGGGGGTTTCTCCCTCTCGTCATTCTGATGAGGAAAGGTTCCAGGGTTTTCCAGAGCCCAAATTATTGACAAGAACCCATGCAGTGTGCACTTGTTTTTTAGGGACTTTAGGGATGTGGGCTTCTTGATTTTTCAGCCTGCCTTCTGGGGGAGAGGTGTGCCATGCCAATACTCAGGCAACCCTGTTTGGGTAGTCTCCGTGTCTCCTGTGAGGGGTGATGGGCATCGGCACACTGTGAGCTGGTATTTCCAGGCTTTTGTTCTATGGCAGCTTTCCCTGGTGGTTTGCTCTGCCTCTTCTGAGAGTCAGAACAGCAGTGGCTGAATCCCAGCCTCTGTCTCAGAGAGATCGCAGTCCGCTCTCCACTGAGCTCTTCTGGCCACTTTAACTCTGTTTCTGTTGGTGCTGCTAAACCCTACAGTGTCCCGGCCTGTGTACCCCACAGGCCGCGTCCCAACCCTCACTTCCAGGGCCGGCGCGTCTCTGTCCTTTGTGTTTCTTTCTTTTTTTTTTTAAGATTTTATTTATTTATTTATTTGACAGAGATAGAGACAGCCAGCGAGAGAGGGAACACAAGCAGGGGGAGTGGGAGAGGAAGAAGCAGGCTCATAGCCGAGGAGCCTGAAGTGGGGCTCGATCCCATAACGCTGGGATCACGCCCTGAGCCGAAGGCAGAGGCTTAACCGCTGTGCCACCCAGGCGCCCCTGTCCTTTGTGTTTCTCACACTATCAGCCAGCAGTCGCCAGCCGCTCCCGTGTGCTCCGGGGCTCCATTTCAGTGTGGTTTGCATGCACTCCAGAGCTCCAGTTTTCAGTCTTGTCGTGTGGGTTCCCAAGCTCACATCTCAGTCTGCTCTCTCGCAGGAGCTGGTCCTCGCATCAGCCTGCTCCCCAGTGCCTGAATGGGGCAGCTCCCTCCCCCTTCTGTTTACCTTCCAATATTTGTGCGTGGATTCATGGCTCCCCGCTTTGTACCTCAATACTCAGCGCTGGAGACGTTCTTTTGTAGAGACCCAGATGTATCTTCCTGCATCTCAGTTTGATTCCATTGGTGTTCTGGGAGCTCTGGTAACTATCCAGCTCGACTCAGGGGACCAGCTGAAAAAGGGGACCCCTACTCTTCCACCATCTTAACTCATAGTATTGGTCACTATTAGTGAAAGACAGAAAACCAATTCATTACCTTCAAAACTATTAAATAAAGGGAAAGAATCAAATATTCATCCTTCCTTGCTTACAGGAAATGAACCTCTGAGCAAGGAAATGCCAGAAGAGGGAAAATGTCTCTTTATAAAAGCATTTCAAGGGGTGCCTGGATGGTCCAGTTGGATAATTGTCTGCCTTCGGCTCAGGTCATGATCCTGGGGTCCTGGAATAAAGACGTGCATCAAACCTGCATCGGGCTCCCTGATCAGTTAGGGGTCTGCATCTCCCTTGTCCTCTACCCCTCTTCTCTCCCCACTCGTGCTTGCTCTCTCTCAAATAAATAAAATCTTAAAAAAATACCAATGACAATTTTCAATGAACTGGAACAAACCACCCTTAAATTAGTGTGGAACCAGAAAAGGCCCTGAATGTTTAAGGAATTATTGAAAAAGAAAAACCAAGCCTGGGCATCATGTTGCCAGATTTCAAGCTATACTACAAAGCTGTGATCACAAAGATAGCATGGTATTGGCATAGAAACAGACACATAGACCAATGGAACAGAATAGACAACCCAGAAATAAACCTTTGACTCTTTGGGCAACTAATCTTTGACAAAGCAGGAAAAACATCTAGTGGAAAAAAGTCTCTTCAATAAATGGTGCTGGGAAAATTGGAGAGCTACATGCAAAAGAATGAAACTTGACCACTCTCTCACACCATACACAAAGATAAACTCCAAATGGATGAAAGACCTCGATGTGAGACAGGAATCCATCAAAATCCTAGAGGAGAACGTAAGCAGCAACGTCTACGACATCGGCCACAGCAACTTTTTTCATGACACATCTCCAAATGCAAGAGAAACAAAAGATAAAATGAACTTGTGGGACTTCATCAAGATCAAAATCTCCTGCACAGACAAGGAAAACAGTCAAAAAAAAAAAAAAACTCAGATGCAGTCCACGGAATGGGAGAAGATATTTGCAAATGACACTACAGATAAAAGACTACTATCCAAGATCTACAAAGAACTTCTCAATCTCAATACACATGAAACAAATAATCAAATCAAAAAATCGACAGAAGATAGACACTTTTCCAATGAAAACATACAAATGGCTAACAAACACATGAAAAAATGGTCAAAATCATTAGCCATCATGGAAATTCAAATCAAAACCATATTGAGATATCACCTTACGCCAGTTAGAATGGCAAAAATTGACACGACATGAAATAACAAATGTTGGAGAGGATGAGGAGAAAGGTGATCCCTCTTACACTGTTGGTGGAAATGCAAGTTGGTACAGCCACTTCGGAAAACAGTGTGGAAGTCCCCCAAAATGTTAACAATAGATCTACCCTATGACTCAGCAATTGCACTACTGGGTATTTACCGCAAAGATACAGATGTAGTAAAAAGAAGGGCTATATGCACCCTAATGTTCATAGAAGCATTGTCCACTGTAGCCCAACTGTGGAAGGAGCCGAGATGTCCTTCAACAAATAAATGGACAGGGAAGATGTGGTCTATATATACAATGGAATATTAATCCGCCATCAGAAATGACGATTACCCAACATTTGCAGCAACATGGATGGGACTGGAGGAGATTATGCTAAATGAAATATGTCAAGGAGAGAAAGGCAATTATCATATGGTTTCACTTATTTGTCGAACATAGTGAATTGCATGGAGAACGTTAGGAGAAGGAAGGGAAAAAATGAAGGGAAGAAACAGGGGGAGACGAACCATGAGATACTATGGACTCCGGGAAACAAACTAAGAGTTTTAGATAGAACGGGGTGGCGGGATGAGGTAGTCAGTTCATGGGTGTTGAGGAGGGCATGTACTTCATGGAGGACTGATTGTTATATGCAAACAATGAATCATGGAACACTACATCGAAAACTAATGATGTACTTTATGCTGTCTAACATTACACATCATCATCATCATCATCATCATCATCATCATTATTAAAGACCCCATTTGGAAAGGCAGCTGCAGGGTAGCCTTCCAGGACAGTTACAAGACATACCAGTGTGTGTTACTTTGATGAAGAGAAAGGCTGCGCACAAGAAACATAGGAGGAAGCCCACTTCCCAGCCTCAGCAGAAAGTTGTGGGCTGCAGAATTCGACATGGATAGAAAGAAGGCGATGAACCTTTAGCACAGTAGAAGGGAAACATTCTGGATTCCTCTTCGAATCTTAACAAATATGATGGATTTGACTGTGTTTATGGATTGGAACTTCACAGAGATAAGAGAGTGTCATCACTTGAAGTCCTTCCTAATAGAGTTGCATCATCTAGGATCAGTGATACACACTTAACAGAAATTATGACTGGCAAAGCAGTAGAACATATACTTGAGACAGATGAAGGTTCCAAAAATGAATGGAAGGGGATTGTCTTAGCTCAGGCACCTGTCATGAACACATTGTTTTACATTACCTATGAGAAATATTCAGTATTCTATATGAATCAGATCTTAGATGATTATAAAGATAGTGACCTACACATCCTTCCAGATTCCAATGATTCTTCTCCTGCACAGAGGGAACCAGGAGAAGCTGTAGATAACCTAGTAGGCAAACAGGAGGAATACGCCAAAGATGATGGCTGTAAGAGAACTGGCATGGTCATTCATCAAGTAGAAACCAAACTCTGTGTACTTCAATGATTTGATGATGACTTCCATATCTATGTCTATGATTTGGTAAAAACATCTTAGAAATCATCTTGAAATTTGCCAAACATGTGAGAATATTTGTAAAATCTATACACACAAAAGGTCTTGATTGCTTTCTAATTTGTAAGAATAGTCTTCTCCCTTTTTGCTTGCCTTTGCCTAGTGAAAGAAAGAAAAAAAGAAAAGAAAGGAAAGGAAAGGAATGAAAGAAAAGAAAAAAAAGAAAAGGGGGGTGAAGGGAGGAAGGAAGAAACTTCCACCATCTCATTTTTGGAAGAAACCTCTTCCCCTTCTCTCCAAACTTTTAACTACTTCTCCACAGGAGAATAATTTATCTAATTATTCTGACATCCAGTGGTCTTTATTTTCACCTTGGGTGGTGGTAATAGGTTAAAGGCAGCTGAACACCTCTTGCCTCATTCTTTTGGGCAGTTGAACTCTCTGCGCTCATTGAAATGTGAAGCTTCCTGAGATATTCAGTGTGACTATCTGGGTGAGTGTCTTTGTAACCTCAACTATCTTCGCAGGTGACTTCAAAAGTCTAATTTCAGGGGGAGTAGGAAGTCCATTTTAGTCTCCTTTCCAAGTTGGATTAAAGTAAGGCTAACATTTTGCTCCCTTTCTGATATTTTCACCTATTGTTCAACATGGTTCAAAACCAAGAGGGTAATTACTTTGCATTTTCGTACATAAGCATAGGCTGAGAAACCTAACAAAATTGATAGGAAGGCAAGTATTTGGAAGTAAAACCCCATGTGGACAATACGGATTTATTTCTTATGCCAAGAGATAATCTGGAAAATTTTAAATTTGGTATTAGATTTGATTCTTAGGGGACTTCCAAGACCCAGAATATGAAATGGGCAAGGCACTTGCTAAAAATAAGAAAGGCTGAAAATAGGCTTTACTTTCTTATGACAACCAGTGGGTTCATCTTTTATGGTACCTTAGCATAGGTTAGAATCAGTGTTTGGTGATCAATATGCTATTGATGTTTTAAGTGCTGGCATTGGTAGATAGAAATATAATAGTTGAGTTCTAGTAGAAATAGCATCATTTCCCTTTTAACAAGAAGACCAGAGCAAAACTAGTTTAAACTTGCCACACTCGAAGAATTTGGGAAGATGGCGGAGGAGTAGGGGACCCCTTTTTCAGCCGGTCCCCTGAGTTGAGCTGGATAGGTACCAGACCAGCAGGAATATCCACGGAATCAGCCTGAGACGCAGGAAGATACATCTGGATCTCTACAAATGAACATCTCCAGCGCTGAGTATCGAGGTACGAAGCGGGGAGCCGTGAAACCGCGCACAGATATCGGAAGCTAAACAGAAGGGGGAGGGAGCCGCCATGTCAGGGCGCCGGGAAGCGGTAGCCACCTACAAGGGGGAGCGGACAGACTGCGGACCCGCACGCTTGAGACAGCCGACTGAGAATGGGAGCTCCGGGAGCGCAAGCGGGATGGCTGGCGGTTGGCGGGCCACCTGCACGGGGGAGCAGGCAGACTTGCAGTCAGCACCTGCGAGACACCAGACTGAGACGGGGAGCTCCGGGAGCCCGCGCGGGGCGGGTGGCGACGGGCGACTGGCGGTTGGCGGGGTTGGAAACACAAAGGACAGAGATGCGCCGGCCCTGGAAGTGAGGGCTGGTATGCCAGGTGTGGGGTGCACAGCCCGGGATGCTGCAGGGTTGAGCAGCACCAACAGAAACAGAGTTAAAGTGGCCAGAACATCAGTGGAGAACGATCCGCGATCCCTCTGTTCTGAGACAGAGGCTGAATTTCAGCCGCTGCTGCTCTCTCAGAAGAGGCATAGCAAACCGCCAGGGAAAGCCGCCAGAGAACAAAAGCCCGGAAATACCGGCTCACAGGGTGCCCATCCCCATCCCCCCTCGCAAGGGACACAGAGACTCTACCCAAACAGGGTTTTCTGAGTACCGGCAGGCAGGCCCCTCCCCCAGAAGGCAGGCTGAAAAATCAAGAAGCCCACAACCCGGAGCGCCTGAGTGGCGCAGTCACCAAGCACCTGTCTTCGGATTAGGGTGTGATCACAACGTTCCGGAAAGGACTTCCTCATCAGGCTTCTCCACCGGGACCCTGCTTCTTCCTCTCCCACTCCCCTGCTTGGGTTCCCTTTCTTGCTGACTGTCTGTCTCTCTCTC
>NW_023254743.1:0-1531 GCF_002007445.2 Ailuropoda melanoleuca | reverse complement strand
TTTCAGTATTCCTTTGGGGCATTCAGAGCCACTTAATATTCTGAAGTCTTTCTTTAGCTTGACAACCTTTGTCTCTTATTTCTTTCCCTCAATCTTATGGGTAAATAGTGGATGAATATTAGTTCTGAGTATTCCTATCTCCCGTTTCCCATAACTCTTCTATTTCAGTTATTTCAGTAGCCTTTCCTCTCCCCACCGCCTGTCTCCTTTTTCTCCACATTCTAAGGGAATGTCACAGTTTGGTCATCTTCTTAATCATAAATGTTTTGTTCATTCAAATCCATTGTGCTCACTGGTCCTTCTACTAGGTGTTTTTTTTCCTTTACCTTTTTTTTCTTTTTTTTTTTGAGGAGGTGGAGGAGGAAATCTTTCTTATTTCCCAGAACTGTCTTTTCCTTTGCATGGTTATCTTTTTTATATTTTGTGGAAACACTATCTTCTCAAGTACTGCCAAGGATTCCAACTAGATTTTTTTTTTCTTTATTAGTAATGCTTCAGGTCTCTTGTTCTGTTTGTTCAACTAGGTGCCTTTTTTCCAGATTGCCAGTTTTCTTCAAATATCTGGTGATACTTGGTTATTTGCTCATTTATAGATGGGGTATACCGTTGATCACATTGTCAGTTGTTGATGTGAGTGCCCTCAGTAATTGTCACTCTTCTCTGCTGTGGCCTCCCCTGCCCCCTGGTTTGTACACCTGTACTCTGGCTATGGCATGTGAATGGAGAGGTACTGGCAGGCAGACTTTCCAGCTCCTGAGTTCAGGGAAGAGATGAGTGAGTTAGATTTTGCTGCCTTGTTGAATTATATTTTTAAAAATGTGTCTTTTCTCTCTGGTTCTGACACCTATACTAAGAGGCCATCAAGTTAGGCCTTCTGTATAAGAAAGTGATCCTTACCAGCTGTAGTTGGAAAAAATACAGCAAGTATTTCTAGAAGGAAAAAAAATCCTACTAACTTTATGCATTGTGTTGTGAACTCTGCTCTGGTTTAGAAAACTTGTCTTTTTGAACTCTGCCAAAACTAGGTATGAAGGCCCTTCCTAAAACCCCATCAGATTATTTGTGAGTGAGTGTTAAATTGTGTCTTGTAGAGAAGTATTCTGTGGTGAATGACATATTGTAAAAAAGAAAAATGGCTCTTTAGTGAAATGTTGATCATTTTACAATTTTTTTCAGTTTTGTGAAGCATCGATGCCTTTATGACACATTTTACCTTTTAAAATGTAAGGCAGTGGAATGTATGGAAAGATTCAGGCTTTTGAAAGTTAAAAAAGTAGATATCCCATGGTTTGGGATATTTATTTTTTTTAAATGAAAGAAGCCATTGACCTTATATACATAGCCATATGTGTAAATGCTTTCTTATTTTAAATTAGAATATTTAAAATTTTTTTCCAGTTTTGCTTTATATCGGACTAATTGCCATTTAGTCTCAAGGCATCTATGAAGTTGAATTGTTCAAAATTGTTTTTTTAAAAAGCTGATAAATATTATTTGTCACATCAAACCTGGATTTAAAAGTAAATATTCA
>NW_023254742.1:0-1519 GCF_002007445.2 Ailuropoda melanoleuca | reverse complement strand
GGTCAAAGAGAGGCAGAGGGCAAATCGTGGGTAGCCATCAGTACCTCGTTAGGGAGTTCGGATGGTGTCCTGTGGGCAACAGCAGCCTTGGGACGGTGTGGGGGATCTGTGTGAAGGGCTCAAGCCTGGAGGCAGGGAGTCCAGTAAGAAGAACCTTGCCTGTGGGGATCTGCCTCCTTCGAGAGCTTCCCTTCGCCACCTGAATGCATTTTTGAGATGATGATCTTCCCAGCTGCACTCGCCAAATTGGAAACCACTCTCAGAAGGCTTTGACTGGTGATTACACCGCTTCAGAAAGACGGCTTTTGCCAAAATACGCATCTGACAAGTGCAATGGAGTGGTTAGAAAGAAAGAGGAAAAAAGAGAAAAATAATAGTAAATTAATTAGGATAATCACCTGTGACCACAATCTAGCTGAAAAGGATTTTGGTAACAATTTTGAAAGGACACAGCCAGAATGAGCAGGACTAAGCTTGAGAACCTACTCACTACACAGCTCACTATTAACATTTAAGTAGTTGGTACTATCCAAAAATCTCTTCTCTAGCAGCCGCATAAGGCAGAGATGCCGTGGGTTTTCTGTAGGAAGCGTACATTTAAAAACTCCAAATGCGCCAACTTGAATTTGTGGTTCTGCAATGCTGTGACTGGCTCTGAAATCCCTGGTTCCTGTCTGTGCAGCCTTCCCCAGATAAAAGCAGGTTTCAGCTGACTTTCTTCTCCTAACAAGTCAAGTTCAAGCTTCCCCCTTCCGACAAGTTCCTGCAAGGCTCTGGGAGTAGGTGCAGGTGGCTTCGCTTTAAATCATATTACCATTCTTGATAGTTACAGGAGGAGGTAGCGTTTCCTGTGATGTTTGGACAACATCATTTGTAAAGTCAATAACCTGTTTGTGCGACCTGATCCCACCCTAAATGCACAGAATCCATTTTGAAACAGTTTTGCTTACTTTAGCGTACTAGAACCAGGCGATGTGAAGCTTGAGAAAAATCAAAATTCTTTCCAGAGGTTTTCCTCTAAGGCAGTTTTTCTTTAGTGTAAAACAATAGCAAAACTGATTTTTCTTCAGCTTTCCCATTCAAAATATCTGGATCAGACTTCAGGGATATATGAGAAGGTATTTAGCCCTGTGGGAAAGTTCATGAATCCCAGGTTCACACAGGGACACCACAGATGCAGTATGGGGCCTACTGACCCACATGGCTTTGTGGTTTCTGTTCAGGAAAAAAACTGTACCTGGTGGTTCATTCATCACTGAGAAGATGGCCACTTACTAGAAATCTTGTGCCCCGCTCTCTAACACATTCCTCTCTCAGAAACCATATCTATCCTTACCGGTGTAGCTCCTGTTGGGTACCCAGCTCTCTGGTCCTTTCAGCTCATCTCAACCAGTATTTGCTGAGCCCCAGCATGTGCCAGACATGTCACCAGGCTCTGGTGACTCACAGAGGCATACTTCGCCCTGCAAGTCCTCACATCTAGTGCGAGAGTCAGAAATCAATGCAGTCCTTATAGATC
>NW_023254741.1:0-2659 GCF_002007445.2 Ailuropoda melanoleuca | reverse complement strand
TCGGGTGCGTCACAAACGGCCTGAGGCCAGGCCTTCCGCTGGGTGCAGGGAGATGGAGGTGAGTCACGGGGCTTGCCCCAAAGTGCCTGGTGTAGCTGGGGCAGTGAGAACAACTGTGGATGGATGGAGTGCTTTCTGCTTTCTGGCTCTGCGCCCTCCGGCGTCTGGGTAGGCGCTGGGAGCTGCTGTAGATGGAGCATGGGTGAGGTGCTAGCCCGTGGGGGCCGGGAGGAAAGGGCCACGTGCTTCCTGTGCAGTGACAGCAGCCTCTCAGCAGGCCTGTGGCAGGAGGGGCGGCTCCAGCGCTGGCAGCACTGGCCTTACTGGGAGGCGGTGTGAGGTCGGCCCGTACCCTGGTCCTCTGGAGACCCCGCAGGAGGTGAGGGCTTGGGGGCTGCCCTGGGCAGGTGGGCCTGGCTCCCTGGGGTAGGACTTGGGAGGGCGGTAGGAGGTGGTGCTAGCAAACCACGAACAGCCTAGGGAGCACTGCGCACTGCCTGCCGAGCGAAGCTGTGTCGTCACTGCTGGGAACCAGCTGAGGGTCACGGGAGGAAGTCATGGTCCAAGCTGTGCCTCCAAGGCCTGTTGGATGCCAGCCTGGGGCTTGTCAGACTCCCTTTTGTGGAGGGCATGCCTCTCCGACTTTGGTCCCTCGTCTTGCAGCGGGAGGGGGGTTCTCATGTTCTGATAGTAGGCAGGTGACTTCTGAGGAGCACTGGTGTTTTCCAAAGGCATTTCTGGGCTCATGGAAGGGAAAGAACAAAGGGGGGCTTGGCTGTGATGCCGGGCGTGGCCTTTCCTCAGGCAGCTCAGGCCTCAGAGGGAGACTCTTGTCATTGGGGCACATAGTCCCCTCCGGAGCTGGAGCCTGGCCCAGGCCCTTGCCCTCTCCTAGCCCACGAGCATAGGCTTAATGCCATTTTCCTGCTTTAGGGACACAGATGGTCAGAAAGCTTTTTTTTTTTTTTTTTGGACTCTAACCTAAGTATTTTTGCTGTCAAAAGTCAGATTTTTTTTGTTGCTTGTGGAAATTCAGGGTAGGAACAGATAGATCGCTCAGAAGACCCTCTAAGAGGTCCCTTCTCCACGTGATTTATTAAGTTGCATTCTAAGTGTCCAGTCTCTTTCCCCCTCTTTGGGCTGAGCGCTGCTCCCCACTTTGGGCTTAGGAGTTTTGGTTTGGTGTGTCTGTGGCAAAACGTTGCTCCACATGGGCTCCTTCCTTGCTACGTGTCACGGTGTCAGCCCCGGAGTGCGTCATCTGTGGCACTGAGCCCTGGGCTCATGGGGACACCCACAAGAGCTGTGACTGGAATTTCGCCGATTTCCCAAATATCTCTTCTCTCCCGTTGTGTCAGAGGTGCGGCCATTAGGTGCCTCCCTTTCCCTGACCAGGACAGCATCTCATGCTCAGACCAGCCCTGGGCGGTCGGGTGGGGTTCGCACTGCACCCCTCCTTCGTGGAGGGAACACCTAGAGCTGCCTGTCCCCTTGCTCACTTACTGCAGTGGTTTCTCAGCAGTGGGGCCTGCCACTTCTTGCTCCCTTTCTTGGAGAGGAAAGGCTTGTGTCTAGCTCAGCTGAGGAGATGAATTACGGGCAACCTCAAGGCCCCTGACTCAGGGGCCTTATTTTGAGCACCTCCCAGTAATCCCAGGCGCCTCTGGCCGCCTTGTGTGCTGTCTCCCACCCTCAGATGCACTTCCTTCCCAGTGTCTTACGGAAGCAAAGGGAATGCTTGCTTGAGGTGGGCGTCCTCTGCCTTTGTCTCTCGTCTTCTGGGGAGCTGCTAGTGAGGCATGAGCGAGCACCTTCACTGGGCAGCTTTCATCTGTATCAGCCCTCAGCAGTGCTTACCTTGCTTACCCAGAGTGTTTCTGAGCTCAGGCCTTTCTCCAGGGAGCGGTCTGCTGGCCTAAGTGGCCGGTAGGGGCCCAGCTCCACCTTCAGGAGGACAGAAGAAGACAGTCTCCTGAGGTAGCCCTAATTAGGGTGAGGGCACTTCTAAGAGCAGTGGGGCTGACGGGCCCAGCTCAGCCCGTTCGCTGCACAGCCCCCACACCCTGGTCTGCGAGCCGTGGAGCACTCACAGAGAGGGGCCTGCAGGACTCGTTACCCACTCCGAGCAGAGTGGGCAGGGCAGCATGGTCTGGGGAGGAGGCAGCTAGTTGAGAACTGAAGCCCAGGGCTGTTCAAGGAGGGGCTTCCCTCATAAAGGAGTAAGGTGGCCCTGCTCAGCCTCAGCCCCAGGGTGGGGAGTTCAGGAGGCACGGAGAAGGCCGAGTGTAGTTGTGGGTAGAAAACCTTTCCCCACTGCACAGTTACACACATGACATTGGACTCCTGGCTATAGCTTACTCTCACTCTGGTCCAGTGATGGCCAAGGTAGTTTTTAGATATCAATTTAAAATATCTATCTACTGTTTTTTCCTGAATACGCAAGNTCTGGGGCAATGACGACATGTAGGACTCTGAACTGTAAACCTTCGGCGTGGTTGAAGCAGCAGCTGCATGTGTGGACTGTCACCAGTGCCTCGCCCAGAGATGCCTGGCCTTCATCCAAAGGGACTCTCTGCCACCCCAGCGCCCACACTGTGGCTCCTTCGCACTGACTGTCGGACTGCGCCATACACTGACCCTCTCGGCTGCTGCGGTCTGT
>NW_023254740.1:0-4998 GCF_002007445.2 Ailuropoda melanoleuca | reverse complement strand
TGTGCCTTTGCAGAGACAGAGCCCAGCCCGGGGGCACCCAGAGCAGCCGCAGCCAGGAAGGAACCCACACCAGGACGTCTCCCCAACTGCCGTCCACCCGCTGGGTGCTCTGAGCCCAGTCCTTGCTCCCGGTCCCAAACCAGCCTCCTGGGGCTCCTCCCTGTGGGACCAGCACAGACCCAACCCCACACACCACATGCACCCAGCCCCAGCCTTCTCACCCTCAGGCTCATGGGCCACAGTCCAGTAATGGACCACCAGGGACAGTGGCCTGGGTGGGGTCAGAGACCTTCCCTGGTCCCCCAGCACCTGCACCTGGAGAGATTTCTGAACTGACTTCCTCCAAGAGGGAGATGGAGGACGTGTCCAGCAGCCTCCTCTGAGTCTCATCCATGGTCTTCTGAAAAGACAGGGACCGGTAGCCGGCCCGAGGGCATCACAGGCCTGCCCTGCCATCCCCACCGTCCTCCTAACGAGTCCCCCTGCTGCCCCAGATCAGACTCAGACCTGTGTGTGCACAGCCCTGCCCCCGGGACAGTGACCCATCCCTGCAGGGCTCGGAATAAACCTTGGGCAGAAGGGCACAGCCCCCTCCCCACTGACCCACCCAGCCAGGCTTGACCCTGAGCATGACCCGCCCACCGGGCATCTGACCCCTCATCAGCCTGCTCCTGCTCGGGGTGGCCCCACCTTGCGTGACCCCCCTTACACACACACACACACACACACACACAGAGGGGACCTGGGGCTGCACAGTCAGATCAGAGCNGGACCTGGGGCTGCACAGTCATATCAGAGCATGTGGGCTGGGCTGGAGGGCTCTGGGCCTCCCGGTGTCACCTTTCGGTCCTTCCTGCCAAATGGCCAGAGGCGTCGGGGAGCCCTGACACAAAGTTCCCAGCAAGGGGAAGTCTTGGCAGGGCGCGCTCTCCTCAGCCTGCAGCCTCCGGACTTGGGGATGCAGCACGCAAACATGTTCTTCATTCGAGGATCTCCAAGGAAAGGAGCTGGGCAGGGGGCTGGCTCTGTAATGTGGGTGCCTGGTTACCCGGGTTCCAAATTCTGTTGGGCTCTGTTGTCCGGGAAGTGAGGTCACCACCGCCTGGGGTCCCCTTGCCTGACTTCCTCCTGACACAAGAGCCCCCTGAGGGCCCCCCTCCCCCAGCTGCTCAATGCTCACCCTCCCCACCCATGGCCTGTCCATACAGTGACACCCACACAGCCCACCCACAGCCCCCTTTTAAGGCCTGGGTGCAGCCGGTGTCCCCGCTGTGAGGAGGCAGAGCTGGGTTCAGACCAGGCTCCTGCTCATGCCCAGGGCTGTGACCCTGGACAGACCTGTGTCTCTCAGGGCCTCCCAGGCTCCCCATCTGCACAGTGGGGTGTTCTGGCGTCTACTTCTAGGGACCCCATCAGGGGTAGGACCTCTACATACATTCCGTACCTGCTCTCACAGGAGGCTGGGCACACACTCGGCAATGGGAGCATGAGCCAGGGGCTGGGCGGGGCATGGAACACAGCTCAGAGGGGCTGGGTCTGCTCTGGGATCCCGGCAAAGCCACCCCTTGTCCCAGCCCTGTGGGACGGTTGCAGTGAACGCATTCTGACCTTGTCCTCTCTCGACACAGACTGCCAGGGGCTCCCATTAGATTTAGGCTCAGGTCCCCGGACCTCGTCTGCGCCCTTGTGTTGGGTAGTCTCCAAAGTGGCTCCTGGGCATTCCCAAATCCTGGTCACACATCCCTGGGGAGTCCCCTCCCCTCCGGGGGGACGGCCTGTGTGACTTCGCTCTCAGTAAGAGAATGGGGCAGAACGATGGGACGTCATTTCCAAACAGCTGGAGGAAAGCCTGTGACTTCTCTGGTTCCCTCTCTCCTGTGTTCAATCTCTGTCTCTGTCTCTGTCTCTGTCTCTGTGTGTCTCCCAGGAGCAGGATCTGTGGGCTCCAGGGGCGATGTGAGAAACTTGAGGAGTCTCCCTCGTCCCTGTTTCCCTCTCCTGTCCTGGTGCTCAGTTCCTTCCTCAGGCCTCCTCACCCTGGCCAGAGCACTGACTCTGGAACCTCTTCCAAATGGAGACCCTGANAAGCCTCACCAAGGAGGGTCCTGACCTTGGTCCCCAGACCAGTGGTCAGTGCTGTGCCACGTTCTGCATACCCAGGCCCTCAGGCCCCCAAGTCCCCAGGCTGCCCTCTGCTCAGAAGGACCTCGAGGGAGTACAAAGCATTTTCCCAGGACTGGGAGCACAGTGGGTCAGGGATGGAGACCCAAGCCAACAGTCTCTTCTGCAAGCCTGTGGGACCCTAGGGACAGCCCGTCTCTACAGCCCAATTGACAGTAGTGTACGCTAAGCACCCTCCGCACTAGGGGGTGTCTCTTCCTACTTCCAGGTGCCCAGGGAGGTGATGGACACCGGACCCCAGACCCTGTCCTCTCCCAGTGCCCTGGCAACCGCCCTGAGCCCCTTGGGGACCCCCTGACCATCAGCCTGTCGTGTCTCCCCTCCCCATGCTATGGGTCTGGGGTATGGCCAGGAGTCCTGATGCCCTGCCCCATGGCCCAGCTGTCTCCGACCTCTTTCTTCTTTCCCCCTTGTCACCCACCTCGCTTGCAGGATGTCCTCCCCTTCTGACCCCCAGCTGGACAGTCAGAGTGGTGTGTGTGTCTCTGTGTGTGTGTGTGTGTGTGTGTGTGTATGTGTGGTATGCAGGTGCTCATGCCTCTACCTGCCTGGGGATGCCCAAGGTCATGCCCCACATGGGACGGGGTGGGGAGCTATCCCCAATGATCTGAGGGGCTCTCACCCCCAACGTGAACCTCATGGGAGGGTTGGGGCTGGCCTAGGACTGGAGAGCAGTGCTGCTCCTTGAACTCTGCACCCCTCGTTTGTCCTGGGCCAATGCCTGCCTCTCTAGACTCCAGGTTCCCAAGTGTCCCTGAGGGTTGGATATGGAAATGCTTGCACGTGGCCGCTCCCCCGGGGTAGGTGGAGGACAGGTGCACCAGGCACAGAGCCTCCCCACTGAGAGGGTAAGGTTTGCACAGGGGACCTGCACACAGCACGTGTATCATGACCCAGCCCTGCGGCGGACGTGCACGAGACCCGTGGCTCCACACCTGACCGGTCCCCCATGTTCCCTCACCACTTTCAAGTGCTCTGTGGCCCCAAAGTCTGCTGAGCCCCACAACCATGCCCACCCCAGCCAGCAAGCCTCAGGGTGCAAGGCCAGGTGGGATGGACGGACATCTGGGGACGCAGAGGTCACTGAATACCCGCCCCCCCCCAGCTGGCCTGGAATGCAGACTCCCTCCTAGGGTCCAGCTAAGCGCATGGCTGGGCCAGGGGACCTGGGGACAGCAGTGGAGGCTGACTCAGGGCAGGGAGAAGATTGGTCCACCCCCTTCCCCTTCCCCTCTCCTCATTCTCCCTCATCTTCCTGGCAGGACCAATGACAGGGGTCCAGCCTGCCCCGGGCAAACGAGTGAGGACTTTGGGGGCCCAAACCCCGAGTAGGGTCCTGCTGGCTAGAGCACCCCCAAGTGCCCTGGCCCCCAGCTCCAGCCAACCTGGAGGTGGAAGGAGGCCAAGATGAGGTCTCTGCTTGTGCTCAGTGACTGGCTGGCAGGTGGAGGGGGGGGCAGATCCTCAGACCGGATGGGGAGAGGGGAGAGGGGAGAGCCCGCCTCTCTGGAGCCCTCCAGGAAATGACCCCTGGGGCCGGTGGGGGACCTTGGGTGATTGTGCGGGACAATGGCCAAAGGGGCTGAGTTTCCAGAGCCATGTACCTTCCACTGCCTGGCTGCTCCTTGGCGGAGCCCAGCTGGCGGGCTGGGCTACAAATTCTGGCCTCCTGGGGTGCGGACTGAGGTGCCAGGGGCTGGAGGGCGGGCATGGTGACGAAGTGCANCAAAGGGGGCTGAGTTTCCAGAGCCAAGTACCTTCCACTGCCTGGCTGCTCCTCAGCGGAGCACGGCTGGTGGGAAGCCCAGCTGGCGGGCTGGGCTATAAAGTCTGGCCTCCTGGGGTGCAGACTCAGGTGCCAGGGGCTGGAGGGCCGGCATGGCGACGAAGTGCGTCCTGCTGGGCCCGGTCCTGGTGCTGCTCTGGGTGTCTGTGGCTTGGGCTGAGGTCCTGGTGCAGCCAGATTTTGATGCCAAGAAGGTACCAGCGGCCCCTGTGCTGTGCCGCAGGTTGGCGTGGGGACTGAGACCCATGGGAAACGACAGCACCATGGGATAACAGTGCGCCGTCCGTGGACCCTTGGGCCCTCTCTCCATTGAATCCTGAAACAACCCTGTGGGGGTAATTACTGACCCATTTCACGGTTGGGGGAACTGAGGTCGTGCGACCTGCCCAGGTAGGTGGCAGAACGGGGGCTCAGAGCAAGAGATGGGCACAGAGAACCCCCCGGCTGGGTGGTTCCAGACAAACCTGTGCGGCCATGGGTCTCTGTGGCCCTGGTCCCAGGGCAGAGCTGGCCAGTGAGCTGTCCCCGGCTGGGTGGTTCCAGACAAACCTGTGCGGCCATGGGTCTCTGTGGCCCTGGTCCCAGGGCAGAGCTGGCCAGTGAGCTGTTTTGCAGTTCTCAGGCCTCTGGTACGTGGCCTGCATGGTCTCCGACTGCAAGGTCTTCCTGGGCAAGCAGGACCACCTGCTGATGTCCACCAGGTCCATCAAGGCCTTTGCGGGTGGCAACCTCAGTGTCCACATGGAGTTCCCTCGGTGAGTGTGGTGGGCTGGGGGCGGGGGTGGGCTGGGCCAGCGGCCGAGGGTGAGCCCTGGCTGTGCACCCCCAGGGCTGACGGCTGTCACCAGGTGGATGCCGAGTACCTAAGAGTGGGCTCTGAGGGCCACTTCAGAGTCCCAGGTAGGTCCTGCCCCACCAGCCTTCAGGGACCCCTGACACAGCTTCTCCATGGGGAGACAAGGACTGTCCTACCTGGGACCACCCCCATCACCATCTCCTGCCCCTCCCCTCCTTCCCTCCACCTCCTGCCC
>NW_023254739.1:0-8621 GCF_002007445.2 Ailuropoda melanoleuca | reverse complement strand
CCCTCTCTGTCCCCCACTGCACTTCCATTCTTACTCTAGTGACTACACACACACACACACACACACACACAGAGATTGATACAGTTTTTAAAAACATAATGAATTCATACTTTTATAATTATTCCACATCTTGATTTTTCTACCTGGTGGCTTTTCAAGGAAGTCATAGACATCCATTTGATTCTTTCAACCTGCTGCATATTCTACATTCTATGTGATTAATCTTTATTTCCTCATTCCTCATCGATAGGATTTTAGGTTGTTCTCAATTTTTATCTGTTATAATCTGGGAATGACTGAAAAAAACTCAATATCAAACATATATTTATGATAATATTTCCACAGGTTAGACCCTCAGAGTGGGAGTTTCTAGAATGAAATACTTAATCCCATATTTTAAACATAGCTTTGGGGATAGGTGGGAATGAGAAAGGTTCCAACTTCCTCACTGTGGAATGGATGACTTCCATGTAATCACTCTTGTTTCTTAATCTTTCTGATCATTACCATTTTTAAAGAGTTATGTATGTATGTATGTATTTATTTATTTACTTACTTACTTATTTGAGAAAGAGAATGTGCACATGGGGGGTAGGGGCAGAGGGGAGAGAGAAAGAATCTCAAGCAGACTCCCCACTGAGTGTGAAGCCTGATGCAGGGCTCAGTCCCATGACCCTGAGATTATGACCTGAGTCAAAATCAAGAGTTGGATCCTCAACTCACTGAGCCACTCAGGCACCCCTGGCCATTACCATTAAATTGTATTTAAAAAAAAAACCCAACAACAGGAAATTAAAAAGAAAAAACACAACATTTTACTAAAGGATAGAAATTTAAGAGGGGAGTAAAAGTAAACATTTTTAAGGAAGAAAAGTTTTTGAAAGAAAAAATAAGGAATTCTAAAAATCCTCATAATGAGAAAAGTTACTAGAATGTAATTCTCCTCCTCCCCTTCCCTCTCTCCCTCCATTCTTTCCCCTTGAAATGTTGCAAAGACACTCAGAAGCTATAAATTCAGTAATCATTTTCAGCAATAACTGTAATGTGAAGGGTTTTGGAGAGTGGGTCTTAATAAAAGGAGAGAAATTTGTTCAGGATTTATTTGTGACAAGAGAATTAGTTTAAAGCAATATTTGGAGATTGAGAACATAATGAATCTTCACAGGAAAATGGAAGAAGAGTGAGGAAGCATGTCATGATTTCAGCAGAGGCAGGGCCAATTGGTCAGCTGTCATCAATGGACATGAGCCTTGTCTCACATGGCTTAAAAAAAGCTAACTTCCCACAGTTCAGTTGTTCACCAAGACCTAGTAGAGACCAGATTTGAATGGAGCAGATTACATTTGTCAAGAGGGTGCTGCCTGGGACTTCCTCCTGCCCATCAGCTTCCTCAGACCCTGTTTCAGGTCTTTGTTTCTCAGACTGTAGATAAAAGGGTTTAGCATGGAGGTAAGAACTGTGTAGACAAGTGTTGCTTTGTGGTCCTTGGCAGTGTAGGTGGACAGGGGCTGTAAATAGACATAGAAGATGCTTCCATAAAAGAGTGTTACTACAGTGAGGTGAGAGCCACAGGTGGAGAAGGCTTTGTGTTTCCCAGCAGCTGAGGGGATCTTGAGAACTGCAATGAGGATTCGTAGGTAAGAGAAAGTAATGCACAGAAAGGGGGTCACCAAAACAACAGAACCTTCGGACATTATCACGATTTCATTGACAAAAGTGGGGGAGCATGACAATTTCATCAGCGGACTGAGGTCACAGAGGAAGTGATGGATAACATTGGAGTCACAGAAGATGAGGCGATTCAGTAGCAGTGTGTGTAGGAGTGAGTGGAGGTGAGGAAGTGAGCAGGAAAAGGCCACCAGCAGGACACAGCAGCGGTGGTTCATGGTGGTGACATAGTGGAAGGGGTCACAGATGGCCATGTAGCGGTCAAAGGCCATGACTGCCAGAAGGCAACTGTCAGTGTTGCCCAGAGCATAAATGAAATATATCTGTGTCAGACACCCCGCATAGGAGATGGTCTTCTCTGAGAGGAAGTTCACTAGCATCCTGGGGACAATGGTTGTTGTAAAGCAAATGTCAGTGAAGGACAGGAAACTCAAGAAGAAATACATGGGGGTCTGGAGCTGGGGGTCAGAGCGGATGGCCAGGATGATCAGTAGGTTCCCTGTGATGGTGACTAGGTACATGGTGAGGAAGAGGATAAAGAGTGGCTTCTGGTCTTCAGGCCGGGAGGAGAGTCCCACGAGGATGAACTCAGAGACAGGGCTGGTTTGGTTGACTCTTGCCATTGACTTGGGGCTAGTTATATATGATGTTTTGTTATTTACCTTACTTCAAGTCCACAACCCAGCATGTCTTTCTTTTCTTTGGTCACAATTAGCTGCTATGCAGGGACAGCTTGTCAATCTCCCTTGATGTTGCCCTCCCTTCCCAAATTCATGGGATCATAAATCCTTGTAGTGAAGGCTGGAGGGACAGAAGAAGAGTTTTTTCTTTAGAAACCGTCAGAGTTTCACTGGGTGTTATACACAACTAATGGATCATTGAACACTACATAAAATTAATGATGTATTATATGTTTGTTAATTGAATGTAAGAAAGAAAGAAAGAAAGAAAGAAAGAAAGAAAGAAAGAAAGAAAGAAAGAAAGATACCATCAGGGATGGACCTCACTGATTCCAGTTCACTAGTTCCTATTCTGTGAAAACACTGCTCCCTTGCTGGAGATTTAGTAATAAAAACAGGCAGATCCATGTATTGTGTAGCTCAAGTTCTAGGTGGGGAGACAGATCATCAACAAACAACATCAGGCAGTGTATAAGGGTTGGAAATGGATGGGGGATGAGTTGCCAAAATAACCAATGGTGAAAATCTAAGGGGAATGTTGAACCCATTTCAACAAAATGGGCTTTTCCTCCTCTGGGCACAGGATGAGGGGTTCATCCTCCTTCACTCATGCCATGCTATAATCACTGGTCTGTGCAAGTTTCCCCACACTATAAATTATTTTTTGTTTCTTTAATATTTGGTCCTAGGACATGTTTGTACAGGATGGGCATCCATTGTTCAGTATTCAACTCATGATTTATAATTCACCAGTCATATGTGTATGCAAAAATACCTATGAGAACATAGTAATTTTTTATATATTAAGTGTTGATACATATATCAAGTTGATATATATTTTTTTCAGTCTCATCCAGCTCCCTGGCAATTGACATCAAAGTGGCCTCCATTTTCTTGCTACTACAAAGATCTCTGCACTGAGAGATCTTATATAAGCAAAGTGTTTTAAATCAACTCTTTTTTTTTAAAGATTTTATTTATTTATTTGACAGAGAGCAGGAGAGAGAGTGAGAGAAAGCATAAGCAGGGGGAGAAGCAGAGGGAAGGGAGAAGCCGGCTACCTGCTAAACATGGAGCCCGATTCAGGACTCAATCCCAGGACCCCAGGATCCTGCCTGGAGCCGATAGCAGATGCTTAGCCAACTGAGCCACCCAGGCACGCCTTAAATCAGCTTTTTAGAGTCAGCATATCTGTCCATACCTCATTAATGGACATATTACATAGAGATTTGCAAATGGTTTGAGATATTGGTTATTTATATATTTCTACTTAACATAAAAACCCCTACATGGACATACTTAAATCACCAACGTGTATGAAATAATTTCTTTAGAAGCACCATATTCTTTCATACCTTTTTAATGATCCCTTTACATTGGACTTTTCAGGGATTAAATATTGTTATTTTAATTAATATATTAATTCATTTAACATTGAAATATTAATATATTAGGGGTCCGCCTTAAACTGAACCTCCTTTACATAGTCTTGTGAAGTTGAGGAGAACTGTTGGGGCAGCCTATTGGCCTCAAAGTCTGTAGGTAGGAACCTGGGAAAACTGACAGAAGCTGGCAAAAGACAATTTACCTCATGGATTGCCTACACCACAGATGGACTGCTCCTATGCCTCATCTTTGGCTTGCCTCTACCAACCACTGCTTACTAGACTGGAAAATCAGACAAATGCAATAGACAATAAATATTCAGATTTTGCTAATCAAGTACTGTTGCTTAAACAAGAGCAACATTGTCAAACCTAAATATTCTGGGGAGGAGAAAAAGATGGCAGAGGAGTAGGGCACCTTTTTTCAGCTGGTCCCCTGAATCGAGCTGGATATCCACCAGACCATCCTGAACACCCACGGGATCAGCCTGAGACGTAGGAAGATACATCTGGATCTCTACAAACGAGCTTCTCCAACGCTGAGTATTGAGGTATGAAATGGGGAGCTGTGAATCTGTGCACAGATATTGGAAGGTAAATGGAAGGGGGAGGGAACCGCTGTGATTGGGCTCCAGGAAGCAGTAGCCACCTGCACTGGGGAGCGGGCCAGATGAGCGGGCCAGACTCAAGGACCAGTAACTGCTGGGAAACCAGAATGAAACGGGGAGTTCCGGAGCATGCACCTATCTCTATTTCTGTTGGTGCAGAGACGTGCCAGAACTGGGAGCGAGGACTGGGAGAGTGGCTGTGGGGCGCACAACCCGGGATGCTGGGTTTTTTAAGCAGCACCAACAGAAACAGAGATAGAATGGCCAGGAGAGTTCAGTGGAGAGCGGCCTGTGATCTCTCTGTTCTGAGACAGAGGCTTGGATATGGCCACTGCTGCTCTGACTCTCACAAGAGTCCCAGAAAGCCAGAGAACAAAAGCCCAGAAACACTAGTTCGTGCTATGCCCATCCCCACCCCCACCTTGCAGGGGACAGGGTGACTCTACCCAAACAGGGTTGCCTGAGTATCAGCGCGGCAGGCCCCTAACCCAGAAAGCAGGCTGAAAAAACAAGAAGCCCACATCCCTAAGGTCCCTATAAAACAAGAGCACATTTTTGGGCGCTGGTCAATAATTGGGGCTCTGTACATCCCCACAACCACTCCTCATCAGAATGACAAGGAAGAGGAATCCCCAACAAAGGAAAGAAACAGAGACTATGGCCTCTGCCACAGAAATAATGGATATGGATATAACTAAATAGTCAGAAATGGAGTTCAGAGTAACAATGGTCAAGATGATGTGTGGAGTTGAAAAAAATATTAACGAAAATATTAACAAGAATATAGAATCTCAAAGGGTGGAACTGAGAGTGAATCTGGCAGAAATTAAGAATGCTGTGAATCAAATGCAGTCTAAACTGGATGCTCTGACATACAGGGTAAATANAGAATGCTGTGAATCAAATGCAGTCTAAACTGGATGCTCTGACATACAGGGTAAATAAGGCAGAAGAATGCATTAGTGAATTGGAAGATGAGATGATAGAAAAGAAGGAAAAAGAGGGAACGTGGCTTAAAAAAACTAACATAATAAAAAAATTTTTAAAAAAGAAAAAAGAAATTAGAATATGGGAGATTACTGATTCAATGAAACGTTCCAATGTCAGAATCATTGGCATTCCCAAGGGGTGGAGAAAGAAGTCTAGAAGAGATGTTTGAACAAATTGCAGCTGAGAACTACCCTAATCTGGTGAAGGAAACCAGCATTCATGTCCAAGAGGTAGAGAGAACAGACCACCACCAAGTCACATAATAGTACAATTCACAAATCTTAGATCCCAGGATAAAATTCAAGATTTTATCTTGAAAACGGCCAGGGGGAAGAGAATTCTCACCTACAGAGGGAGGAACATCAGAATAATGTCAGACCTGTCTACAGAGACCTGGCAAAGCAGAAAAAGCTGGGAAGACATATTCAGAGCACTAAGTGAGAAGAACATGCAGCCAAGGATTCTTTATCCAGGAAGGCTGTCATTCAGAATGGATGGACCTTCAAAGACCAGCAGAAATTGAAAGAATATGTGACCACCAACCCAGCCCTACAAGATATATTAAGGGGGGGGTTCTATAAAAGTAAAAAGACCCCAAGAGTGATACAGATCAGAAATTTACAATCTATAGAAACAAAGACTTCACAGGCAGCATGACATTATTAAAATCATATCTCTCAATAATCATTCTCAATGTGAATGTCCTAAATGCTCCCATAAAATGCCACTGGGTTGCAGATTGGATAAAAAGACATGACCCATCCATATGCTGTCTACAAGAGACTCATTTTGAACCTAAAGATACATACAGACTGAAAGTGAAGGGATGGAGAACAATTTTTCATGCCAATGGACCACAAAAGAAAGCTGGGATAGCAATGCTCATATCAGAAAGGTTAGATTTTAAGCTAAAGACTGTAGTTAGAGATACAGAAGGGCACTATATTATTCTTAAAGGGTGTATCCAACAAGAGGATCTAACAAATATAAATATCTATGCCCCTAACAGGGGAGCACCTAGATACACAAGCCAACTCTTAACCAGAATAAAGAGACATATAGATAATAATACGTTAATAGTAGGGGACCTCAACACTCCACTATCAGCAATAGTCAGATCATCTAAGCAGAAAATCAACAGAGAAACAAGAGCTTTGAAAGACATACTGGAACAGATGGACCTCATAGATATATACAGAACACTACACCCTAGAACAACAGAATACTCATTCTTTTCAAATGCGCATGGATCTGTTTCCAGAATAGATCACGTACTGGGTCACAAAACAGGTCTCAACCAATACCAAAAGACTGAGATTATTCCCTGCATATTCTCAGACCACAATGCTTTGAAATTGGAACTCAATCACAAGGAAAAAATTGGAAGAAACTCAAACACTTGGAAACTAAAGAATCATCCTGCTTAAGAATGATTGGGTAAACCAGGGAATTAAAGAAGAACTTAAGCAATTTATGGAAGCCAATGAGAATGGAAACACATCAACCCAAAACCTACAGGACACTGCAAAGGCGGTCCTAAGGGGAAAATACATAGCCATCCAAGCCTCACTTAAAGGAATAGGACAATCTAAAATGCAGTCTTTATATTCTCACCTTAAGAAGCTGAAGCTGGAACAGAAGAACAGGGCTAACCCACACACAAGAAGGCAGTTGATCAAGATTAGAGCAGAGATCAATGAATTAGAAACAAGGAGCACAGTAGAGTACATCAACAAACTAGAAGCTGGTTCTTTGAAAGAATAAAAAAGATCGATAAGCCACTGGCTAGACTTATTCAAAAGAATAGAGAAAGGACCCAGATTAATCAAATTATGAATGAAAGGGGAGAGATCACGACCAACAGCAAGGAAATAGAAACAATCATTAGAAACTACTATCAACAACTACATGCCTGTAGGAAGATCGGTAGGAGAAGAAAGGGATAAAGAAAGGGGGGTAATCAGAAGGCGGAATGAAGCATGAGAGACTATGGACTCTGAGAAACAAACTGAGGGCTTCAGAGGGGAGGGGAGTGGGGGAATGGGATAGGCTGGTGATGGGTGGTGGGGAGGGCACATATTGCATGGTGCACTGGTGTTATACGCAACTAATGAATCATTGAACTTTACATAAAAAACCAGGGATGTACTGTATGGTGACTATCAAAATCCTGAATAAATGCATCCTCTTACTATAAAAACAAAACAAAACAAACAAACAAAAAACCAACTACATGCCAATAAATTAAACAACCTGGAAGAAATGGATGCCTTCCTGAAAACCTATCAACTACCAAGACTTCATGAAACAGGAAGAAACTGNGGGGGGGGGTGGGGGAATGGGATAGGCTGGTGATGGGTGGTGGGGAGGGCACGTATTGCATGGTGCACTGGTGTTATACGCAACTAATGAATCATCAAACTTTACATAAAAAACCAGGGATGTACTGTATGGTGACTAACGTAATATAATTAAAAAATATTTTAAAAAAGCTATCAAAATCCTGAATAAATCCATCCTCTTACTATAAAAACAAAACAAAACAAACAAACAAAAAAACAACTACATGCCAATAAATTAAACAACCTGGAAGAAATGGATGCCTTCCTGAAAACCTATCAACTACCAAGACTTCATGAAACAGGAAGAAACTGATTATCTCAACAGAACAATTAATCGTGAAGAGATTGAAGCAGTGATCAAAAACGTCCCCAAAAACAAGAGTCCAGGGCCTGACGGATTCCCTGGGGAATTCTACCAAACATTCAAAGAAGAAATAATACCTATTCTCCTGAAGCTGTTTCAAACAATAGAAACAGAAGGAAAACTACCAAACTCATTATATTATGCCAGTATTACCTTGATCCCCAAACCAGGCAAAGACCACATCAAAAAGGAAAATTACAGAGCAATATCCCTGATGAATATGGATGCCAAAATTCCCAACAAGATCCTAGCTTATAGGATCCAACAGTACATTAAAAGGATTATCCANAAAAGGATTATCCATCCAGACCAAGTGGGATTCATCCCTGGGATGCAAGGGTGGTTCAACATTCACAAATCGATCAGTGTGATATATCACATTAATAAGAAAAGAGTCAAGAACCATATGGTATTTTCAATTGATGCAGAAAAAGCATTTGACAAAATACAGCATCCTTTCCTGATTAAAACACTGCAGCGTGTATGGATAGAGGGTACATTCCTCAATTTCTAAAAAACCGTCTATGAAAAGCCTACAGCGAATATCATTCTCAATGGGGAAAAGCTGAAAGCCTTTCCCTTAA
>NW_023254738.1:391-5857 GCF_002007445.2 Ailuropoda melanoleuca | reverse complement strand
GTGCTAGCATCAAGTGTATTTTATTCTATTCTAGCATTTTGAAACTGAATCGTTTTTATTTTTATTTTTTTAAAAAAGATTTATTATTTTGGAGAGGGAGGGAGAAAAAGAGAGAACGGGGTAGTGAGGGAGAGGGAGAGAGAGAATCTCAGGCCGACTCCTTGCTCAGCATGGAGCCTGATGCAGGACTTGAGCTTATGACCCTGAGATCATGACATGAGCTGAAATCAAGAGTTGGATGCTTAACCGAATGAGCCACCCAGGTGTCCTAAACCAAGTTTTTAAAGTTCTACATTTTTACAGAAACACACACGATGAGCTCAAAGCACATATCAACAAATGCTCAACTTCTGTGGCTATACTTTACTGATCCAATATCCCATTCTTTATCCAGCACCAAAAATAGGTTCCCCTGAGGGTATGTCCCCACCTTTATCTATATACTCATGTGTAGACGGCTGAAAAATGATATCCATGTCAAGTTCCTGGAACATGTGAATGTTACCTTAACTGGGAAAAGGGCCTTTGCAGATGCGATGAAGGTAAGGATCTGAGATTAAGAGATCATCCTGGATTATGCAGATGGACCCTAAATCCAATGACAAGAGAAAGAGGGATATTTGAAACAAAAGAGGAGAAGACACAGAGAAGAGAAGGAAGCAATGGGGCCATAGAGGCAGGTATTAGAGTGATATGGCCGTAAGCCAAAGGATGCCTGGAGCCATCAAAAGTGGGAAGAGGCAGGGAAGGATGCTCCTGCACAAACTTCCAAGACACCTTGATATCAGACCTCTGGCCTCCATAACTGTGAAAGAATAAATTTCTGTTGTTTGAAGTCACCATGTTTGGGGGTGATTTGTTACTACAACCACAGGAAATGAATACACCATGCGTTTATATGCATAAGCTAAATGAAATAAGAAATTACATTTCTTGAGTGTTTTCCCTCTCCTGTGATTTCCAACCTCAGAAGTTGTTCCAGACTTTGAAGCAGTGTTGTTTGCTTGGTTTCCTATCTTAACTATGAATGCTATGGCTGCCTCAGTTGGTAGTGTAGCTGTAGGGCCTCTACCTCAATCTTGAATAGACCAAGGTCAGATGACATGGAGTGAAGTGTGGAGAGTTTGGGTCTTAGAGACCCAGGGTCAGTGTTTTGTCTTTAATCATTTGCTTAGAGGAAGAAGAAAGGTGAGGTCAGAATTTCCATTAAATATGGAAAGTACTAATTAGGAAAATGGGCAAAGATGATTGTCTTATTACCTGGCAAACTGATTTTAGCTCACTAGCAACTGGTGCCCCCAGATCTGAAAATCATGACAATGGGTAGTTTAACACATTCTTTGAAGAGATGTGACAATTGCCATAGTGAAGAATGTGCAGCATTTTAAAATTAAAGTAAATTCCTGTAGGGTACTATTGAGGTAAAAATTAGAGTGATCTCTTGACATCTAGAAGTGAATAAAGTGACCAAAGGTTATTTGCAAATGATTTGTAGTGAATAATTGCAGACTTAAGATGGAAAATGAAATAGATTAAATCTTAAAGACTTGAGATAAAGACTCCAGTTCTGGAGCTAATGTGGTACAAGATCTGTATCTTACTAGTTAGGAGAGAAAGGAGAATAAATAGCTTTCTGATAAAAGAAACTTGTCTGTAGTGATGATTTCTCCATGGACCTATTTTCTTTGTTAGAAAATCAAAGAGGAAAATTATATTGCAAGGTCACGGAATTAATCTTTCTCTGAAAAACAACAACAGAAATGCAATTAAAAGGACATAGATTTATGCCTGGAAATAAATCTGTAGAAAGCGATTGTGGTTTCTATTTGAGTGTCAGCTAACTGGGGACTGATACATGAATAAAAATTATTCCTGATTAGAAGAACTGTGGAGGTTGGGTTTGGTTTCAGGTCAGAGTCCATTGGTCACTCAGAGGTGGCTACACTCTGTTCCACAGGAAGGGCAAATCAATCACGGTGAGAAAGAATTAGAAGCTGAGATGTTCCTGTTCATCCTGATTTTGTCACAATTTTACGAATTCTCAATTCTAACTATAATAGCCATCACACATTTTCATTTTTCATGGCTATTACTTGGTCAGAGATGTCACACAGCTGTTTCTATGTTTCTGGTCCTTCACTCTCTCTTTTATTTCTAGACATTCCTATCAATAGTTATGGTGCTTTGGGTGATAGGTGACAGGTGTAAGGGATGGCACTTAGGGGGGAACTTTCTCTAAACTATCAACATCCAGATATAATCTTCTGGGGAAATAATAATAAAGAAAGTGAAATCTTTGGAAATAAGCTACTTAAGTATAACCATAAAGCATGCTTCTATTTGTCACAAAATGTAAGAAAAAGTACTAAGATAGAAAACTAAAATTAAAAAAAAGTAGTGAGTACATCTCTTGGAGTTCTTTACCACTGTCTCATCTAGGTTATCTGGGACTCCCTGGTCACAATGTTTTTTATGCTAGGTGCAGGTTATCTACTATTGTGTAACAAACTATCCCAAGATTAGCAGCTTAAAATAATAAACATTTATTATATCAGAGTTTCTGTGAGTCAGAAACGAGGAAGCAGCTTAGCAGGATGGTTCTATCTTGGGGTTTATCATGAGGTTACAGTGAAGCTGTTGGCTGGGGCTATAATCATTTCAAGGCCTGACTGTGGGAAGATCTGCTTCCAAGTTCATTCACATAGTTGCTGGCTCTTGGCAGATTGGGCACTCAGCAGTAGCTGTAGTCAGGTTGGCCTTGAAGAGTGGAAGTCTGTGTTGTTGAACCCATGCATAACCTCCATCCTTGCCGCCATGGCCATTTTGCTCATGAGTCTGTTGGGCAATGGCAGGGGTGGCTGGGGAAAGAGGATGACTATTCTCTATGGATTGGCCATGCAAACCATGTGAATGTTAAAATTCTCCTCTGAGATCCATTCAAAAATGTTTGTTTACATACCTCTTTCCTAGACCTCCTAGTCACCAACTTTTTAAATCTTGTACCTTCCAAATCCCTGACCATCCTGCCAAACCATTAGCCACAGCTCCCAAATTGGTATAGACATGTATCTTTGGGCATCTCTCCCATCATTCTCTGATATTTAATTATGTGTCTCCTCTCATGGAAATTTTCACACTGTCAAGTAACAGCCATGGCTTATTGGGTGAGATTATTTTTTAGTGGCATAAAACAGATATAATGTCTTAATCAAAAGGGCTTTATTGTTTTTATATAACAATTAGTCTGAAGATTAGAACAATTAGTCTGCAGTCTAAGGTGGGTCCTCAAGGGAAACTTTAAAAACCAAGGCACGTTCTAGCCTCCCACTACTACCTATAGGCCATGCTTTTTCTACTCTTGACGATAGCAAAGTTCTATTGACCTTTTGCCCAAATACACCTTTGTGCCTCCATTCCAGCAGAAAGAGGGAAAGAAAGGAGTAGAAGGGTTATGCCAACAAATCCTTTTTATCAGGAAAACAAGAGCTTCCTTACTCTGCTCTTATGTCATTGGCCAGAACTAAGTTCCATAGTGTTCTGAAATGGAATAGAGTCTATGGAGGTGAATATTTCTCACTGGTCATATTGCCTCCCAAAACAAAATTGGGTTTCTCTATGTAAGAAGATAAGGATGAATGGATATTGGTAGTTTCTACTATTTATGATCTTTTTCTTTTCTGCAGTTAGTATATGTTGAATTTGGTGGATAGAAATGAGAGTAGGTTTTCCCTGATGGCTAATGATTTTGAACATTTTTTCATGCGTCTGTTAGCCATTTGTATGTCTTCCATTGGAAAAGTGTCTGTTCATACCTTCTGCCCATTTTATGATTTGTTTGTTTCTTGTAGAGGAAGATTTCCTTTGAAGGCTGAAGCTTTTCTGGAGCAAAGAGGCAGAAAGGGAGAATGAAAAGTGTCTCCCACCTATTCCCCACTCCGTACAGAAGGGAGCTTCAGCATATCCATAATGTTTCACTTCTGACTTTGGGTGTGTAGCTGTTCCTTAGCTTATTCTCTTAGTCCCTTTCTCTGCCAAATAATTCATAATAAAAAATGTAGTGCCTGCCGTCCACCACACACTGCCTGCAGCCTTTAGAAACCCTCACCACCAGCAGCTCCTTCTCCCACAACAGATACCTTAGAATTGCCAGGTTAGCCCATCAGAAATGAAGATAAGCTGGAAGAGCTAGGCTTAGGAGTTCCCTTGTGATGGCTAAGGAGAAGGCCTGGGCAGGCCAAGGAGGAGGGCCCCAGATATCCAGCTATACTGGGGAATAAAAAAAAAAGATACAAAATGGTTACGAAGAACACAGTCCAACCTCCTTTTAAACNGTCTCTGGTTAAGTTAATTCCAAGGTAACGTATGGTTTTTGGTGCTATTGTAAATGGGATGGATTCCCTAATTTCTCTTTCTTCAGTCTCATTGCATGGTGCACTTGGTGTTATACGCAACTAATGAATCATCGAAATTTACATCAGAAACCAGGGATGTACTGTATGGTGACTAACATAATATAATAAAAAAACATTAAAATAAAAAAAAAGAAATCAGAGTAGGTTAAGGATCTGGGGGAAAGGATAGGAAAAGGAGGAGGGGACTGTCAGGAGGAGGAACTGGATGCTAGAGGAATGGTTTCCCTTCATTTTTAGTAAATTTAATTAATTTCTACTTCATATAAGGTCCCATTGTTTTTCTAAAAGAGGAGACCTAGGAGATAAGGATTCCTTAAATTTCATGCCACTTCTCCTGCCTTCCTTCCCTCTCTGAAATGAGAATCTCTTGTTCACCCATTATTGCTTGATGAGTCTTTTGAGGGTTTGCTTTGGTCCATGATACCTGTTTGGTGGTCCTGTGTCTTCTCTCAACAACCAAAATGGCCTTTTTGGGTTTGAACTTTCATTTCCCTCTTCCTCTGGAGTTATTGGCTGCGCATTTGCTGTCTAAAGCAAAAGAATGACTCTAAGGTGATGGTTTTTGGCTGAGTGTTGGGAAGGGCAGAGATTATTAGACCAGTGAGGTAGATAATTTTAAGTAGATGGGACTTGGGAAGATACCAGATCACGACATCTATCTAATATATCAAGTTTTCTACTTGGCCTCAGCAAGGGTGCTTGGCTATAGACATCGTCCTTTAACTCATTAGACATCGTCCTTTAACTCATTTTAGTTAAAGGACTGACTACTCAGGCCTCATGTGGATGCTCTCTAGATTCCTGGGGACTAGCCTTTGAAAGGGGTGGCCTTCTGTGCAAACGCTTCCTGTTCTACGTTCATGACCATATTTAATCAACAAGCCACCAGTAGCACTGAATATTAGTCAAATGGTAGATTTTCCTACCAAGATCTTATTCTTTTTTTTATAATAATTTTTTATTATGTTAGTCACCATACAGTACATCCCCAGTTTTTGATGCAATGTTCCATGATTCATTACTTGCATATAACACCCAGTGCACCATACAATAC
>NW_023254738.1:0-341 GCF_002007445.2 Ailuropoda melanoleuca | reverse complement strand
CCCTCCCCTCTGAAGCCCTCAGTTTGTTTCCCAGAGTCCATAGTCTTTCATGGTAAGGGTGGGTAAACAGAAGGGAGAATGAACAAATAGCTTTTAAACACATGAAAAGATGCTTACCCTCATTCAGAATGAGAAAACTAAATTAAAACTACAACGAGGAACTTTCTTTCCCTACCCATCAGATCAGCTAAAAAGTTTCTAATGTTGTATTGGTAAGAATAGGAGGAAAAGGGGCACCTGGGTGTCTTAGTTAAGTGTCTGCCTTTGGACCAGGTCATGATCCCAGGGTCCTCGTCGGACTCCCAGTGGGGAGTCTGCTTCTCCCTCTCCCTCTGCCCCTT
>NW_023254737.1:0-3398 GCF_002007445.2 Ailuropoda melanoleuca | reverse complement strand
TGGTAACAAATTTCAGCTTAAAATAAGGAAGCACTGTCAGGACAGAGAGGGAATGAACAGCCTCACAAGGTAGTGAGTCTACCGTGGCTGGAGGTATTCAAGCAGAGACTGAGCAGCTGCTTCTTAGGAGTGTGAATACTGTCAAAAGAATTCAAGCCCCAAAGGCAGAGTGGACTCAATGCTGTGTGAAGGCCCCTTTAAACCCAGACATTCTGGGTCTGGGAGATTTTACAGCAATTCTCTGCTCTCACTGGAGCCAAGGCAGACAGGAAGAAAGAAGGTACAAAAAGGTTGTAAAAGTCTGAGTGTGCAATGATTAAACCCAGGCACGGATGTGGCTTTGGAGATGGAGAGGAAGGAATGCATTTTTAAAGAGGTTTTGGAGGCTTAAGTAATCAGTCTTGGGCAGCAGCTCGAATTTGGAGAAAGAAGAGTATTTATTAGATGCCTAGGAAGACCACTGACCCTGGAGCCATGGGCAAAATAAATATAGATGGCACCTGTCCCCAAGGAGAGCATGGAACCCACTCGAAATAATTAGGGAGTGGGGGGCGTCTAAGAGTGAAGTAGACGTTACTGTGGGCACCCCTGTGAAAAGGAGGGGATCAGAGAAGACTCGATTCCTCAGAAGTGTTTGGGTTTTGCTTTGGAGGAAGTGGGTTTGGAAGGATGGCCAGGTCCAGTTAAGAGAAAAGGAAGGAGGAAAGAGTGTGAAGGCGGAGGCGCAGAAAGGGTGAGTGGGTGTTCCGTGCTAAAGCAGTGTAACAAGCCCAGCCAGGTGTGGGAGGAAACCAGCGGGGAAGGGTCCGGGGCAGGCTGGACAAGTGTCCCACACTCCAAGGCCACGCCTGCTGCAAAGGCTTCACTTGCATTGTTGTGCAAGGGAGGTTGTGAGGGTGCAAAACAGCCACGTTTAGCTATCGTTGCATTCAGTTTGAATGTGGTTGCAAGGTCTCCAGAGGGGACGTTGGTGGCCTCTCTTCTGGAGAGTACTTCTTAAACAAAGCTCAGAAGTGCAAAGCAGAAGGCAAAGGCTAAATGGATTTGAATCCATCAAAATGAAAGGGTTCCTTTTTTTTTTTTTGAAGATTATTTATTTATTTTAGAGAGAAAGAGCATGAGCGGAGAGAGGGACGGAGAGAGAAGGAGAGAATCTCAAGTAAATTCCCCACTGAGTGAGCCCAACATGGGGCTCGGTCCCATGACCCTGAGCTCAGGACCTGAGCCGAAATCAAAGAGATGAACGCTTAACTGACTGAGTCCCCCCGGTGCCCCAAAATAAAAGGGTTCTATTCAGAGGATAACTGGGTATCCTACGCCAGATTGGGAGAGGATGCTTGCAGTGTCCAAACTGCCTAGGGACCAGGATCTAGAATATGCAAGAAGCCCTCAAATCACCAGAAAATTTAGGCACCCCCTCTCCTAGATGAACAAAGGATCAGAAGAGGCATCTCACAGAAGAGGAAACCCTCGTGAATAACAGGCATGTGAAGAGATGTTCAAACTCATCAGTAATTAGAGAAATACAAATGAAAATAACAGTGAGTTATCACTGACACCCATCCAATCGGCAAAAATTAGGAAGCTGGAAAATGCCAAGTGGTGGCCGGGACATGGGGATAGTGGGATTCCTGCTGCTGGAGGCATGCAGACAGGTGCGACCTTTCCAGAGAGCAGTACATCATCGGATTAAGTGTATGTATGCGCTATGACCCAGCAATGCCACCGCGGGCAGGTTCCCCAGAGGAGTCCTCCCACAGTCCTATGGGGCCATGCATGAAGATGCTGGCTGACGTTGTTTGCTGCAGCGGGTGTCCTTCGGTGGGGGTGGATGGGTACACGTGGAGGAGGCACTCTCCGACACGCTCTGCCAGAGTTGGAAGGAGTAGATGAAATGCACACGTCACAACATGAATAGAGCTTTTCAAATACAGTGTGTGTCAAGAAAGCCAGAGACAATGAGGGCTATAGGACATTTGTGTACATTTAATACTACGTTTGCACATTAAACACCGCATGTCTGAGAGGGGACATGCTAATAACATACATGGGTCACATTGAAACGGTTGCCTCTAAGAGAAAGGAAAATGGAAGCCAAGAAGATCAATGCAAGAATGAAGGAGTGAGCTAGGGCTCCGCAGGAACCGATGAAGTATACAGTGAGGAATGTGAATTAATCCAACCCTCTGCTTCTGAGGGCAAAATAAAGAGATCTCTTAAGCATTATATCAATTACTAATGCAACTCTAGACCTGAATATTGAACAGATGACTCACGAGCATTAGTGCAGAAAGTGGTACCAAGAGGAGCCCATTATGGGCTATAAAATAGAAGTCATGACACACATTTTTTTAATGTATAGAGCTACCTCGTAGATGACGGGATGCCACCAGACATAGCACTGCACTTTCCAGAAAAGCATTGTCGTGATCGCTGTGGAAAGAGAAGAAATGTGGACAGAATAAGTATTGATATGTTGTTTGAGCTAGTTGAGCAAGGAAATCCGGTAGCGCTTGGTTCATCAACTTAATTCAGTCTCGAGCTATGATTCTTTTTTTTTTTAAGATTTTATTTATTTATTTGAGAGAGAGGAGAGAGAGACAGAGCACGAGTAGGGGAGAGGAGCAGAGGGAGAGGGACAAGCAGACTTCCTGCTGAGCAGGGAGCCCAATGCGGGACTTGATCCCAGGATCCTGAGATCATGACCTGAGCTGAAGGCAGACACTTAACGGCCTGAGCCACCCAGGTGGCCCTCGAGCTATGATTCTTAAGAGTTTTCAGGTTGTTACTCTTTGAGAACCTTATCAAAGTTTTGGCCCCTCTTCTCAGAAAAATATACATGAGCATATACAAAATTTTATATTCAATATTGGAGTTTGGGACAGTGTGAGCCCTTGGAGCCACGGATCTCAGGCAGAGAACCAAGTTCAGCCAAGTTTGTAACCAGGGATAGCCACCACTGAGACCTGAATAAGAACCATAGGGTGCTGTCTGTGTTTTTAGAAATGTCCCCAGGTTGTCTTGGTATATACCCATGGCTAAAGTGGTAGATCAAACCTCAGCGATCCTTGGAATCATCTAGGACATTTTGTAAGAAGACAGATACCCAGGTCTCATCGTTCAGGGATTCTGCTGTATTAGAGCCTAGGAATCTGTGTGTTTTTGCTTTTCCCCAGGTTGATACAGGGGTGGGACCTAAGCTGGCCGATCACAGTCCTTCCGTGGGATGTTTCTAACTATCAGTAGTGTGGGAGATGAGGTCCATATCTATAATCAACCCCATTGGTCTTCTGCCTGGATCCTTTCACCAGCAGGTGCGCCCATCCCCACCTGTTGCAGGTGCTTCTCCTAATGCTTACACCCATGATTTCAGGAGACTTGCCTTGGCTGGTGGAAAC
>NW_023254736.1:0-2593 GCF_002007445.2 Ailuropoda melanoleuca | reverse complement strand
TTATTACAGTTTATGTGGTTTAGCTCCTTTGTTTATTTGGTAGTTGATTGATTTCACTTCAAAATAAAAACCAGGGGTTTGCTTTCTAATGGGACAAGGATGAGGATGTTTCATGCCACAGATGACAGTGGTCGATGGCCTCCTTTGATCTTACAGTAGGGCTCGCGGGTTCATCCTGGACTTGAAACCAGCCCAATCACACCAGCGCTCAATGAGGCACCAGGTCTCAGAATCAGTGTCTATCTTCTGCTCTCCAAAATTCAGTCAGCCTGGTCACTCAAGGTCACGAGGTCTATTTTACCAAGGGAGAATGATCAGACTGTGTCTGGCAAACACTCAAAGACTTGCTGGAATTGTTTATAAAGTCAAAGGGGAAACAAGATTCTATTTTCCAAGATTTTATTGCCCTGCAACATTTTAGGATCTCCTCTAGTTTATGATAATTGCACACTTATTAGAAAAACACCAGTATGAACGACTTAGTCTCTGCTCCACTGGAGGATTTCTTTTTAGATTTGCTCTTTCAATTACATCCTTCCATGATGGGAACATCAGAAATGAGGAAAAACGGAAATATTTACATCCCCATCACAAACTTCATCTCTACAATCAACTTTTTAATACTTATTTATTTATTTTCATTTACTTTTNCTGAGATCATGATCTGAGCCAAAACCAAGAGCCTAACTGACTGAGCCACCCAGGCACCCCAGCTTTTTTATATTTAATATCTAAAAACATTGTAAATTATGACACATTTCCAAAATAAATTTTACTACCTAATGAGTTTTCACAATTCCTTGTAGCAGTTGTTTTAACTACAAATATCAATTAGATTCAAGTTTCTTTCTGTTGAAGAGCCATGAGAACTTTCTAAGAGAAGACACGTCTTAAGGATTAACTCCATAGGGTGCTTAAGACGCATGTTCAGATGCCGGGGGGCAGTCACTGTTGAACATGCTGCTTTAGGGATGGTAATATTGAGCCTGGCAGAGGGTGAGTGATGTGTCCGTCATGGGACGAGGGAACTCTATCCTATGGTTTCAACTCAAGCCCACGTCATTTTTCACTCCAACACTTGGAAAGTGCTTCAGTCGAGGAAGGTTAGCCGCAGTTCCCCCGCATGATGGTTTGGTTCGACTGGACACACATGGGCTGTGAGCGTCTCCGCTGAGGATTAACGTTGTACCGGTTAGTTATGTCACCTAACGCAATCATGTTATTGTTTCCTATAGAATGGGAATAGGTCATTGTATAAACGCCTATTTCTTTCGGGGAGGAAAAGGTTGAGGCATTTCTGCAAAAACTGGAAAAATAACTGAGAAGAAAAGAGAAATTATGGAACATATGCGGGCAATAATGTCTAATGATGAAAAGAAGTGGGATATTGTTACAGCAGCAAAAGAGAAAGCGGGGGATGAAGAAAGCCTGGAGCTCAACATCCTGATCAACCGGGAAATGCAAGCCAAAACCACTATGAGATATCACTGCACACCTATTAGAGTGGCATTATCAAAAAGACAAAAATAACAAGTGCTGGCGGATGTGGAGAGAAGGGAGCCCTTGTGCACTGTTGGTGGGAAAGCAAACTGGTGCAGCCACTGTGAACTGTATGAAGGCTCCTCAGAAAATTAAAAATGAATTACCATGAGATCCAGCAATCCTACTGCTGAGCATATATCCAAAGGCATATATCCAAAATGGGACCTCAAAGAGATATCGGCACTCCCATGTTCATTTCAATATTATTCACAGTGGCCAGGAGATGGAGACAAACTAAGTGTCTGTCAGTAGATGAGTGGATAAAGCAGGTGTGGCGCTTATACGCACTGAAATACTATTCTGCCAAGAGAAAGAAGGAAACCCTGCCATTTACAACACGGATGGGGCTTGAGTGCATTATGCCAAGTGGAGTAAGTCAGACAGTGAAAGAGATACGCATGGTATCAACATAAGTCTGAGGATCAAAGGTAAGCCCTGGTGAGGACAGTTGATAACGTTCTATTATGGAATTGAAATTCACTAAGGGAGTAGAACTTAAATGTTTTCACCAAAACAGCATCAACAAAAACGTAAACCTGTGAGATGACAGCTGTGCTAAAGAAAGTAAAGCAAACCTGGGCTGCAGTTATAGAATTGAAGAGAGAGCACTGAGGTAAGTGTGGACTGTTGGAGGCGCGGCGGGAGGTCAGAAACAAGCTCTGTGATGTTGTCACTCTAGAATTCGCCCGTGAGCAAGGGGAGGAGGTTAACGCCGGCACAGAGATAGACAGCACACATCATCGTGGATGGTGGGGAGTGCTCACTCAACACCGATACAATTATATGCTTTACCTTAACTCTGTGCATTATCAGTGCTCATGCTTTATCTGAAGAAGGAGGTTGGGGGGCATAAAGGATTTAGGCATGTATGTGGGGGTTGTGTACACTGTGGGCAGTAAATCCTCAGCCCCTTCTATCACTGTGTACGTATGCACAGGTATATATGTTGTGTGTACAGATGTGCATATTACACATATCCACACACATATAGAGAGGATATATGATATATACACATATGTTCACAAGAGCCAAGGTACACATGCACACAGAC
>NW_023254735.1:0-6427 GCF_002007445.2 Ailuropoda melanoleuca | reverse complement strand
CAAATAAACATGTCTAAGTTTGGATTCAGCTGTTATGGGCCATCAATTTACAACTTTAGTTAAAACATGGATTCATGATCTTTCACCAAACCTGCTCTTTCTCCTTGGTCTTCAGTTTGCTTTCCATTTATTTGCATTTCTTTTATTCTAGCTTGCAGCTTTTTTGCATAATATAAAAATATAGCATGCCATGTTAAATTCTTCATAGTAGTTTTCTTTGGACCAAAATTGTTTCCTTGGCTTCATTTTTGGGTAGACATTTGACTTTCTTCACTCTTCTTTAAGGTAACCTTTCTATATAATAGTAAAAAATGTAAATATATTTATCTAACAGTTATTATCTTAAAAACCACTTTTTTCCCCCCCTCTGAATCCTTAGTTGCACATTGGAAATGTTTATGAGGCTGGAAAATTGAACCTGTTAACAGTTATTCAGTTATTAAATGAAGTCTTGAAAGTAGTGAAATGTGAACGTTGTCAGGCCGACCCAGCAAGACTGACAATAGACCTTCACTTCCTTGAAAAGGAGACCAAACTTCAGAGAGAGAGATTAGCAGATCTGAAGCATATGAGGTACTGTAGAAAGATCTTTTGTTGCATTATTGGGGGAGGAGTAGGGTGGTTTTGGTAATTTCTCAGCAGAACTCATGTAGTTGACAACTCTTTAGCCTTGGCAAACAAATAAGAACATTTTATTAGAACTCAGAAACTCTGGAGAGACACATTAAATAGAAAGGACAATTAATGTAGTTTTCTTTTTGTCTAGAATAAATTATTTGCCCTTAGTGATAATTCTTTATGAAATAATTTTAACGTTCTCAAGCTTTTCTTTGGAGTCTACTTAATAAAACTAAGCCTCAGAAAAATTTGTTATTCGAGTGGAGTAACTGGGAGGTATGGGCTGCCCTTAGGAGTGGATGGAGAGTAGGTATAGAATTTGGACTTGTTTACAGCTAGGGAAAAAGAATATTTTAAAGATAAGTGGAATAATAGATGTATGATTGCTTTCTGGTCTTTAAAGGCAAAAAGGTACTTTAGGTTCTGAATGTTCATTGTGAGAGTTTATTTGGTTTATATGTGCTGTACTGGTTGAACTTCCAGCTATGTTTTCTTCCCTTTCTCTAAAAGCTGTTGTATTCTTAAATTTTACTCAATATTTTTATATATTTATGTTTTGAATGAAGTTCTTTTTTTCATGCTATCATAGGTGTAAAATCAAAGAAGATCTCACCAGTATAAAACATTCTGTTGTTGAAAAACAAGGAGAATGGCATAAGAAGTGGAAAGAATTTCTTGGTCTGTCTCCTTTCAGTCTAATTAAAGGTTGGACTCCAGTAAGTAATGTTGACTTGCCTTTTGGAGAGTAGTTTAATATAAGGCGATCTTTTGATTTATGTTACAAATGATCTAGGAATGCTGTGCCTGTGTAAGTTGTCATCTTTGCACCTGAGCCTAAAGTTTAAATGTTTTGGTTTGTAATTTTTCTAAGTACATATTAGAGTATTCATCCGGCTGCTTTGTGATTTATAGTTAATATTTTTAGATTCAGAGGATTATATTAAAAAGAAAATGTGACATTTCTTTTGCTGTGAGGTAGTATTACATTTGAGGCACAGTTGGAGGACAGAGTAGTCCCCTTGTTCTAATATTGTTCTCCTTGGTTTAAAAATAGTTCTAGAACAATTTACATGCTTGGTAATTCTGTCTTCGTTAGGGGGAAAATCATCCATTCATAGATTAACTTAGTAGTGTTATTGTGGTAGTGAGTAAATGTGTATTTCAAAATGATGAATTCTGTGTTTTAAGGCTGTGGATCTTTTACCACCAATGTCTCCTCTTTCATTTGATCCTGCTTCAGAAGAAGTATATGCAAAGAGTATTCTTTTGCAGTATCCTGCTTCACTTCCAGGTTGGTTATTTCTTTTTCTCTCTCTTAAACCTCCTTCCCATCAGTATTTCTCACTATGATAGCAGTTTCTTTACATTTTTGTCTTGTGTTCCCCCCCCCATTATTTTTTATTGTGGTGAAATGCACATTGCATTTGAGTCATTGCAGTGTACAACTCAGTAGCATTTGGTAAGTTTACAAAATTGTGCAACCATCACCACTTTTTAGCTCCAAAATATTTTTATTATGTTGAAAGGAAATCCTAGGGGCTCCTGGGTGGCTCAGTTGGTTAAGCATTTGACTGTTGTATTTGTCTCAGGTCATGATCTCAGGGTCCTGAGTTTGAGCCCTGCTTCAGGCGCCTTGCCCCGCACAGAGTCTGTTTGTCCCTCTCCTTCCCCCCTACCACTCTCCTCCACACTCTTGCTCTCTCTCTTTCTCAAAAATAAATAAATCTTTAAAAAAAAAAAAAAAAAGGAAATCCTATACCCATTAATCCTGTACCCATCACTTCCTATTTTCCCCTTTCCCAATCCCTGGCAACCACAAAATGTACTTCCTCTCTATGGATTTGTCTATGCTGGATATTTTATATAAATGGCGTTATATAATATGAGGCTTTTTGTGTCTGGTTTCTTTCACTTGCAGAATTTTTCACTTTGCACAGTATTTTCAAGATACATTCAAGTTGTAGCATGTATTAATGCTTCATTACTTTTTATGAATACATTCTATTGTATGACTAAATTCATCTGTTGATGGTCATTTGGGTTGTTTCTTTATTATTGTGAGTAATGCTGCTATAAACATCTGTTTACAAGTTTTTGTGTAGAAGCCCACAACTGTTTAACATGAAAGAATAGTACATTACTTGAATACCACCTGTTTTAACTATCAACATCTGCTACATTGCTTTATATGTGTATGTATGTGTTTTTGCTAAACCAAGTAAGTTCTAGACATTGTAACACTTCACTCAAGTGTTTCAGCATGTATTCCCATAAAAATACTTTTCCTATGTAACTAGCATAGTAATGTCACATCTAAAAAACTATAATTCTATAATATCTCAGTTTCCTCAACTATAAAACCACTATCACACCTAAAAAAATTAATTTCTCTACAATATCTGATAACCCATTTTATATTCAGTTTCCCCAGTTGCCTAGTACTCGTGTACAATAAATTGTTATTGAGTTCAGTAAATATTAGATAAATAAGAAGTGAAACAAATGCATTAAAAAATCCTGTGAATTATGTAGCCAGGCTGGAGCATGTGATAGATGTAGGCCATAGTTGAGTTCATGCAGGCCAAAGGTCATGGCAATAGTTAGCACAGGACTTAGGAAGAAAAGGGTGAACACAGCTGGGACGGGTGTTTGGTTTGGGAGTTGAGTGTACATGTGGAGGGCACTGGTTAGGAAAGGTCATAGATTAGAGTGCAAGGCTCAGGATAGGCACTAGTCTAAGAGAAGACAGAAGAGACTGCACAATTTGGTGAATGACGAAGAGCTTCAGGTAAAGCATTACTTGGGATGATAGAATGACTCTTAGAGCTCTTGGCATATTTGATTGGCATTTTGTTTTCACTTCATCTTGGAAGGGGCCATTGCCCTCTGGCAAGACTTAGTTTTTAGGTCCTGTGAAACCATGAAATTAGTCCTCATGTCCATTCAGAGATTTCTATCTGTCTTGAAAGTGAGGGCATATTTGTGTCTGCTTAGGAAGTGCAGTGGAAGGTCACATTTTAGGAGTGTTTGATGGGTCCTTTGAGGTAATGCTCTCCAGACATTGCAGCATTTGTACTCTGAGGATTCCTTTTTTTTTTTTCCCTGAACAGATAGAACTTTGATCTGAGGTGGGGGACCTTAACATTATCTTATGCTTTTTGTAGTAAAACAACTTTTTTCCATCCTACACCTTACATACATCTTACTTGAAATTTTCTTTTAAATTGTGTTTTAAAAAATTATATTTCAGCATATTAAAAGTGGAGGGAATATTATAAATAACCTCTTCACCAAACACTTTCTGTCAAAGCTTTGCAAATATATATATATATATATAAAGATTTTATTTATTTATTTGACAGAGAGACAGCCAGAGAGAGAGGGAACACAAACGGGGAGTGGGAGAGGAAGAAGCAGGCTCCCAGCAGAGCAGGGAGCCCGAAGCGGGGCTCGATCCCAGAACGCTGGGATCATGCCCCGAGCTGAAGCCAGACGCTCAATGACTGAGCCACCTAGACGCCCCAAAGCTGTGCAATATTTTGGATTTTTAAAAAAAGATTTTATTTATTTATTTATTCGAGAGGGAGAGAGAGAAAGTGAGAGAACACAAGCAGAGGGAGCAGCAGAAGGAGAGGAAGATGCAGGCTCCCTGAGCCTGACCCGGGGCTCGGTCCCAGGACCGTGGGATCATGATCTGAGCTGAAGGCAGATGCTTAACCACTGAGCCACCCAGGTGCCCCTTTAATATATTTTTAAAAAGATTTTATTTATTTATTAGAGNTTTTATTTATTTATGTGACAGAGAGAGAGGGAACACAAGCAGGGGGAGTGGGAGAGGAAGAAGCAGGCTCCCAGCCGAGGAGCCCGATGTGGGACTCGATCCCGGAATGCTGGGATCACGCCCTGAGCTGAAGGCAGACGCTTAGCCGCTGTGCCACCCAGGGGCCCCCCCTTTATATGTTTTTAAAAAGATTTTATTTATTTATTAGAGAGAGAGAGAGAGAGCATGAGCAGGGGGAGGGGCAGAGGGATGAGCAGACTCCTTGCCCTACTGGGGGCTCAGTCCCAGGACCCTAAGATCATGACCTGAGCTGAAGTCAGATGCTTAACTAACTGAGCCATCCAGGTGTCCTGCAATATTTTAGGTTTTCCTTTCCTTAACCCCATTCTTCCTGCATTTGCAGATGTGACCATTATCCTGAATCTTAAGCTTATTCTGATGTATGTTTATAAAAATAATTTTACTACATGTGTATGGATCTAACTATATATAAGGCTCTTCTGGCATACGAATAAAATCCTCTTATTATACTCCAAAATGTCCTGTGTAAATGTTTATATTTTGAACTAAGATCTAAGGAGGGTTCGTTCATTGCTTTTGGTTGTTTTGTCCTTTTACTGACTTTTGTTGTAGAATAATGCCCCTGTCCCCCCTTTTAAGTGACGTTGTTAGAAATAGTTTTTAACAATTGTTGTNCCTGTGTAAATGTTTATATTTTGAACTAAGATCTAAGGAGGGTTCGTTCATTGCTTTTGGTTGTTTTGTCCTCTTACTGACTTTTGTTGTAGAATAATGCCCCTGTCCCCCCTTTTAAGTGACGTTAGAAATTGTTTTTAACAATTGTTGAGTGTTTAGATTTATTAACACATTTAGTGATTTTTTTGGTCAAGATTACTGCTTTTATTCTCCTTTTCAAAAGTATATCTCAAAGTACATTCTTTAATTCTTTTTGTGATGGACACGGGATAGTAAAATCTCTTAGTTTTTCTGTGAGAATGTCTTTATTTTCACTAATTTCTGAATGATAGATATAAAATTGTAGACCAAAGCTCAGTTTTCCTACAATGTCAGTGATATGATCACATTATTTTCTGCCTTCTGTTGTTTCTGAGACCTCTGTTATCAGTTTAATGGTCATTCATTTGTAGGTAATTTTTAATCTCTGGTTGCTTTTAAGACTTGTACTTATTTAGTTTTGTATTATGCAGGTTCATTTAGATGTGTCTAAATGTGGATTTATGTTTATTTAAACTTTGGGCCTGTGTGTGCTTATTTAATGTGAAGGCTCACATTTTCTGTTTTGGAAATTTATTCACTAATATCGCTTCTAACATTGTCTCATTCTTCTGATGATTTACTTCTGGAGCTCTTGTTGTTAGGACTTCTGATTCTGTCCTGAGCATATCTTAAACTTCTCGTTTTTATTTGTAATGTCTTTGTAGCTCTAGGCTTATGGTTCACTAATTATCTTTTTAGTTATATTTAATCTCTTTTTTGACATGTCCATTTAGTGTTTGGCTTTCATGGATGTGCTTTTCATTTTTTTCCATTTGCTTCTTTTTCAGAAATTGCCTGTTCTTTTCATGATATCCTCTTCTTTCATTATGGCTTCTGTTTTTGTTTCTTTGCCAGATATTTTAAATGTATTGATTTGATCTTATTCAATAAATATCCTGTGTTTCAGACTGCTTCTATATGTTCTGTCTACTCATTTTCTTTTTTTTTTCTTTTTAAAATTTTATTTATTTATTTGACAGAGAGAGGGAGAGAGCACAAGCAGGGGGAGCGGCAGGCAGAGGCAGAGGGAAAGGGAGAGGGAGAAGCAGGCTCCCTGCTGAGCCGGGAGCCCAGTGTGTGGCTGGACCTGGGATCATGACCTGAGCTGAAGGCAGATTCTTAAATGACTGAGCCACCCCAGTGCCCCTGCCTGCTCATTTTCATAGCTGTTTGTTTCCTATTAAAATGTTTGATTGTGGGGTCACCTGGCTGGCCCATTCAGAAGAACATGTGACAGTTGATCTTGGGGTT
>NW_023254734.1:0-6852 GCF_002007445.2 Ailuropoda melanoleuca | reverse complement strand
GCTGGAGGAGTGAATTGGTAAAAAGTAATGGGTTGTTTCTAAAGCCTTTTCAGCTCTAAATTCCCCACCTCTGGTGATAAGGCAGTCTCTCTACGTTCTGCTACATGGAGGGTACCTATTCCATGGGAGATGTATTTCCTGCTTTCAGGGGGATGGAGGAAGGTCTAAGTGTCCTTGCATAGGCTGTCTCTTAAGTCAACTTGTACTGAAAATAATCAGTATGCCAGGGGCACCTGGCTGACTCAGTCAGTGGAGTCTGGGACTCTTGATCTTGAGGTCATGAGTTCAAGACCAGGATAGGGTGTATAGATTGCTTAAAAATAAAATCATAAATACATAAATAATCAGTATACCAAAGCGGCACATTTTGGGGCAGCCTGTCCTTGGCCTCTACAATGATTTCGGGAGATTTCCTGGTCTGGACAGTAACTTGGAGATTGCCCCTGCGAGAAAAGGATGTGGTTTCCTTAGCTGTGTGAAAGCAAATGGGCAAACAGGTGAGCAGACAAAGGCCCCTGTGGCTCTCGGCCTGTCTCTGTACTCCTTCCCCCATGCCCAGGACCAAGACTGGGGCTGTCTCTGCCCCTCCACACAGCTCTCCTGCTGTTGGCCCACAGGGAAGTTCACCCCTTTCAAGTTTATTTGTAAAGGAGGGGTGGTGACAACATGCACACAGTGGGAACTCACCAGCCTCTGCCTCTTTTCACCTGTGGGACCCTGGGTGAAAGGTCATGGCAGAAGGGGGAGTTCAGAACTGGGTTCCAGTCCTAGCTCTGCCAGACTTGCTGGGTGGGTGTTGGTGGAAGTCCTTCATTCCCCTGGCCAGGACTCTTCTTTCTTTTCTTTTCTTTTCTTTTTTTTTTCTCTTTTCTTTTCTTCTCTTTCTTTCTTTTTCTGAGTTTCATAGGAAGACTTTAGTGATTCATCAGTTGCATATAACAGCCAGTGCTCCTGACATCAAGTGCCCTCCTTAATGCCCATCACCTAATTATCCCTTTCCCTTCCCACCTCCCCTCCAGCAACCCTTTGTTTCCTAGAGTTCAACCTCTCTGATGGTTTGCCTCCCTCTCAATTTTCATCTTATTTTATTTTTCCTTCCCTTCCCCTATGTTCATCTGCTATGTCCCTTTTCTTCTTCACTAAGGGAGGAGGCTAGACTTGCTGGCCATTAGTCATTTCTAGGGCTGCCTCTAGACTTGGCTGGAATCTGGAGTGGGGTTGGGGTTCCCCCAATACCACATGCCTCAGGGCTCTGAGGCCCTGTCTGCTCCCTCCCCCTGCACCCTCCACCCCATTTACCTGTGGCTCCCCCAGCAAAAGAGGTCAGGCTCCCTCTCCCCACAGGGGAGATGGCTCCTGGGGCAGAGCCCCTTCCTGGCTACACAACCTGCTGCCTCTTCCTCCACACCTCCCTCCCTCCCTCTTCCCTGACCTCCTTCCCTCCATCTCAGCCCAGGACTCCCAGATGCTCTTCCATGGAGATTTCTGGATCTGGACTCCTGACCACAGGCCTCCTGACACCCCTGCCCCCACGCTGCTCATTCTGTGTCTCTGGCATGTTAGGGTGGCCGTGGGTAACTCTGACCACTGTCCTGCACCTTTGGACTAGTCCACACCAAGGCTGACTGCCCTCTAGCTTGCTCATGGCCTTCACCCCCAGCGTCCTGTGTTCTCTGCCTCCCTTGGACCCTGCCCCTGCCTCAATAGTGAGGCCCCTCCAGTAGGCCTGCTCCTTAGATCGCCGCCTGCACTCCTCCCAAGTTAGAATGTCCTCTACCCCCCCCCCCCGTTTTAACTGCGGTCGTTGCTCAAACTCTCCTGACTTCTGAAGAACCTCATCTTCCAAATAGAAAAATCCAGTGTTTCCCTTCCTGTTCCCTGGCTTCCAGTTTTCCAATCCCTCCTCTCCTATCTCTCTCAGAACCTGGTGTTGGTCCTTCTTATGTCCCTGAGCTTCCAGATCCTTCCAGAAATTCCTGGCCAGTATCTCAGTATCTCCCTGTTGGTTTTCCTCTGCCTGGCAGGTCAGGAATCTATTTGTAACATTCAGACCTTTATAGAAAGTAAAGGGCTTTCACACTCATCACCTTGTCGCTGTTCTAGTTTCTGGCCTTTGGGTACAGCTAGCTGCCTCAGTACTTACTTAAGTCTTCGATAGGGGGCATTCTCCTTTTCACTCAGCCTTGGGTGATAAACTTTGCATAGGGACATGTGATAAACATTGAGAGTAATACGTGACTGCCTTGCTCTTGATGGAACCATGCTTAGAAGGTTACTTCCTGTAACTAAGAGGCTGTGCAGCGCAGGAGAGTGCAGAGAAGGAAAGAAAGGAAGTGGGAAGTGTGGTGAACAGGAGTGTGGGGGACCCCTGCAGGTGAGTCCTGAGGGTGTAATGCTGCCCCCTTGTGGCCTGCAAGCTGCAGGACAGCCGGAAGCATTCTTGGAATCCCAATTCTCACACTGATCCCTCTCAAGACACTTTCACCCTTGAAAAATTGCTGAAGATATCAAAGAGCTTTTCATTACGCGAGTTACATGTATTAATATCTACAATGTTAGACATTTTCAGGCTTCAAATACTTATTTATTCACTGAAAGTGGTATTAGCAAACCCATCTTAACACAGGTTCCTTTGTTTGTTTAATTTAAATGTTAGTTAGAGATCATACAGTGCAAAATGTGTTTCTGGAGTGGAATTCAATGATTCATCACATACATACAACCCCAGTGCTCATCACAGCAAGTGCCTTCTTTAATAACCATCACCCATCTCTCCTAGCCCCCCACCCACCTCCCTCCATCAACCCTCAGTTTGTCTCTATCCTTAAGAATCTCTTGTGGTTTGTTTCCATCTCTCTCTCTCTCTCTTTGTCTCTCTCTCTCTTTTTTCTTTCCCCCTTCCCATATGTTCATCTGTTTCATTTCTTAAATTCCACATACATCTTATATTAATACATATTTAAAATGAAAAATACTTGTATATTTTTAAAAAGCTAGGGAGAAGAGCGTTTTTTTTTACATTTTTGCACACCTTTTTTTTTACTTTTATTTTTTAGTTTTATTTAAAGTCAAGTTAGCTAACATATAGTGTATTGTTAATTTGGGGGTAGAATTTAGTGATTCATCAGTTGCATATAGCACCCAGTGCTCATGACTGCAAGGGCCCTCCTTAATGCCCATCAGCCAATTATCCCATCCCCCACCCACTTTCCCTCCAGGAACCCTCAGTTTGTTCTCTGTGCTTAAGGGTCTCTTATGGTTTGTCTCCCTCTCTGTTTTTAGCCTATTTTATTTTTCCTTCCCTTCCCCTATGCCCATCAGTTTTGTCTCTCAAATTCCACATATTAATGAAATCTTATGGTATTTGTTTTCTCTGAATGACTTACTTCACTTACTATGATACCATCTAGTTCCATCCACACTGTTGCAAGGGGCAAGATTTCCTTCTTTTTGATGGCCGGGTAATATTCCATAGTGTATATACACCAAGTCTTCTTGATCCATTCACCAGTGGACGGACATCAGGGCTCTTGCCATAGTTTGGCTATTGTGGACATTGCTGAATATCATTGGGCTGCATGTGCCCATATCGTTTGGAAAATATCTAGTAGTGCAACTGCCGGCTCATAGTGTAGTTCTAATTTTAAGTTTCTGAGGAACCTCCATACTATTCCCAGAGTGTCTGCACCAGTTTGTATTCCCACCAGCAGTGTAAGAGGTTTCCCCTTTCTCTGCATCTTTGCTAACATATGTTGCTTCCTGAGCTGTTCATTTTAGCAATCTGACTGTTGAGAGGTGGTATCTCATTATGGTTTTGATTTGTATTACTCTGGTGAAGAGTGTGGTTGAGCATTTCTCTCATCTCTCTGCTGGCCATTTATGTGTTCTTTGCAGATTTGTCTGTTCATGTCTTCTGGCAATTTCTTGACTGAATTTTTTGGTTTTTGGGTGTTGAGTTTGATGAGTTCTTTATAGATTTTGGAGCATTTGGGAGACTAGCTCTTTATTTGAGGGTCAGTTCCAAATGTGTTCTCCCATCCTGTAGGCTGCCTTTTAGTTCTGTTGATTATTTCTTTGGCTGTGCAAAAGCTTTTTTTTTTTTCCTGATTAAGTACCAGTGGTTCATATTTGGTTTTGTTTCCCTTGCATCTGGAGACATGTCTAGGTAGAAGTTGTTGTGGCCAAGGACAAAGAAGTTGTTGCTTGTGCTCTCCTCTAAGAATTTGAAGGATTCCTTCTTCACATTTAGGTCTTTACACATTTTGAGTTTGTTTTTGTGTATGGTGTAAGAAAGTGGTCCGGGTTCATTCTTCTGCATAGGGCTGTCCAATTTTACCAACACCATTTGTTGAAGAGACTGTCTTTTTCCCATTGGCTATTCTTTCCCCCTTTGTCAAAGATTAGGTGACCATAGAGTTGAAGGGCCATCCCTGGGTCCTCTATTCTGCTCCATTGATCTAGGTGTCTGGTTTTGTGTGAATACCATACTGTCTTGGTGATTACAGCTTTGAAATATAGCTTGAAGTCCGGACCTGTGATGCCTCCGGTTTTAGTTCTCTTTTTCAACATTCTGTTGGCCCTTGGGGGTCTTTTCTGGTTCTAAACAAATTGTATGTTCCAGCTCTCTGAAAAATGTTGATGGTATTTGATAGGGATTGCATTGAATGTGGAGATTTCTTTGGGTAGCGTAGATATTTTAACAATATTTGTTCCACCTATCCGTGGGCATAGAATATTTTTCCATTTCTTCGTATCTTCCTCAACTTCTTTCATGAGTGTTCTATACTTTTCAGAGTACAGATCCTTTACCTCTTTGGTTAGGTTCAATCCTAGGTATCATATGTTTTTTGGTACAATAGTAAATGGAAGCAATTCCTTGATTCCTCTTTCTTCTGCCTCACTTGTTAGTGTACAGAAATGCAACTGAATTCTGTGCATTGGTTTTATATCCTGAGACTTTGCTGGATTGCTGTATCAGTTTTAGCAATTGTTGGGTGGATNATTTTTGGGTGGAGTCCTTTGGGTTTTCTACATAGAACATCCTGTCATCTGCAAAGAGTGAGAGATTGACTTCTTTGTTGCCACGTTGGGTGCCTTCTATTTTTTTTGTTCTCTGATTGCTGAGGGTAGGATTTCTAGTAGGATGTTGAACAACAGTGGTGAGAGTGGACATCCCTGTCATTTTACTGACCATAGGGGGAAAGCTTTCAGTTTTGTTTTCTTTTGTTTTTTCCGATGCCGATGATATTTGCTGTGGTCTTTCGTGATATTGAGGTATTTTCTTCTTTCCCTACATGGCAGATTGTTTTTATCAAGAAAAGATGCTGTATTCTGTCAAATGCTTTTTCTGCATCTGTTGAGAGGGTCATATTGTTCTTGTCCTTTCTTTTATTAATGTGGTGTATCACACTGGTTGATTTACACATGTTGAACCACCCCTGCCTCCCAGGAATAAATCACCCTTGGCTGTGGTGAATAATCCTTTGAATGTACTGTTGGGTCCTCTTACCTATTATCTCGGGGAACAGGTTTGCATCCATGTTCATCAGGGATATTGGTCTGAAATTCTCTTTTATGGTGGGGTCTTTGTCTGGTTTTGGGATCAAGGTAATGCTGGCCTCATAGGATGAGTTTGGAACTTTTCCTTCCATTTCTATTTTTTGGAAAAGTTTCAGAAGAATAGGTATTAATTCTTCTCTAAATATTTGCTAGAATTCCCCGTGGGAAGCCATCAGGCCCAAGACTGATTTTTTGGGAGAGTTTTGATCCCATTTCTCTGCTGGTTATGGGTCTGTTTGGTTTTCTCTTTCTTCCTGTTTCAGTTTTGGTAGTTTATCAATTTCTAGGAATGCATCCATTTCTTGCAGGTTGCCTAATTTGTTGGCATTTAATTGCATGTAATATTCTCTTATAGTTGTTTGTGTTTCTTCCCTGTCGGTTGACAGCTCTCCTTTGTCATTCATGATTTTATTTATTTGGGTCTTTCTCTTTTCTCTTTGATAAGTCTGGCTAGGGTTTCATCCATCTTACTAATTCTTTCGAGGAGCCAGCTCTAAGTTTCATTGATCTGTTCTGCTCTTTTAAAATTTCTATGTCATTGATTTCCACCCTAATCTTTATTATTTCTCTTCACCTGCTGGATTTAGGCTTTATTTGGTGTTCTTTCTTCAGCTCCTTCAGGTTAAAGTTAGGTCGTGTATTGGAGAATATAACTTGTTTCTTAAGGAAGGCCTGTATTGCCATACACTTCCCTCTTAGGACCGTCTTTGTTGCATCCCAAAGCTCTGAATTGTCCTGCTGTCATTTTCATTTGCTTCCATGTATTTTTTAGTTCTTCATTAATTTCCTGGCTCTCCATTCATTCTTCAGTAGGATGCTCTTTAACCTGCACGTATTTGTGTTCCTTCCACATTTTTTCTTGTGGTTAGCTTCAAGATTCATAGCGCTGTGGTCTAAAAATATGCATGGTATGATGTCAATCTTTTTGTACTGGTGGGACCTAATTTCTCACCCAGTGTGTGATCTATTGTGGAGAACGTTCCATGTACACTCCAAAAAGTATGTGTTCTCTGCTGTTTTAGGAGGCAACGCTCTGAATATCTCTGTGAAGTCCGTCTGGTCCAGTGTGCCATTCAAAGCCCTTGTTTCCTCGTTCATCTACTGCTTAGATGATCTGTCCATTGCTGTGAGTGGGTTGTTAAAGTCCGCTATTATTATTGTATCATTATCAATGAGTTTCTTTAATTTTGTTCTTCGTTAGTGTATATATTTGCCTGCTCAGAAGTTAGGGGCATAAATGTTTACAATTGTTAGATCTTTTGGTTGCATAGACCCTTTCAATTATGATATAGT
>NW_023254733.1:0-3740 GCF_002007445.2 Ailuropoda melanoleuca | reverse complement strand
TGGGGAAATAGTTTAAGGTAGGGCTGGAATTTTTGCAAAAGGTATGCAAAGAGAAATGCAAAGATAATTTCAATATTTTAATAACCAAAATAACATTTTGCAATAGAGTAATAGCTGTAGGGTTCCCAGGGAGGCTCAGGCTGTTAAGCGTCTGCCTTCGGCTCAGGTCATGATCTCAGGGTCCTGAGATCAAGTCCCACATCGGGCTCCCTGCTCAGCAGGGTGTCTGCTTTGCCCCTCTTCTGCTCCTCCCCCTGCTTGTGCTTTCTCTTGGGTAGGTAACTAGGAGTAGAATTGCTCATATGGTAAATTTATATTTAACTTTTTAAGAAACTGCTAAACTATTTTCCAAAATGCCTGCACCATCTTACAATCCCACTACAAATATGAGATTTTCAGTTTCATATACTTGTAATTTATAAACACCTGTAATTGCCTCTTTTTAATCTAGTCATTCTGTCTGTGTAAAGTGGTATATCACTGTGCTTTTACTTTGCCATTTTTAAAAGATAACGAAGGCTATGTGAGAAAGAGTTACGGCTTTCCTTTAACAGTTTCAATACATGGCCCATGGCCAAGCAGAATGACAAAGATGGATACACCATGGTGCATTCTTCCAGGCCTTACTTCACTGAGCTGAGTTAAGGGACTAATTGACTAATGTTCAGGTATAATCAGTTTGTGGTCCAGACCTAACATGGAGAAAACCAATGTTACTTCCATATTACACTGGTATCATTTCCCTGTGTATCAATTAACTCTGAGCTACTTCATATTACAGAAACATTCTTTACCATAATAGACCACAGTCAAGAACCTGATTACCACATTTACCAAGAAAGTCATTATAATTTAATTTTATGAGTCCCTTTCTTTTTCTCTTGTCCAAGAATTTCAGCACTTACACATTTGCCAAAAACAAAAGACATCCATACACAATTTATGATGGTTGGCTGTTATGCATTTTTTCTCAGTTGGTGGTATTCTTTTGGGTGGACAGCTCAGCTTACAGCTCCATTTTCCCCATGCCATGGCCATAGGAAACCATCTACTACACTTTCAAGACCAAGGTGGTTAGTGCCCATCATTAGTAGGCACCCAAATAAAGTCCACCACTGAGATCCTTCCATTACAAAGCTACTGAAGAGCTTAGTGCTCAGCCCTAATTGGTATCTAAATCCACTTCACTTGGAGGTAAATTTTCATAGGCTCAGTCCTCAATACAATGAACGTTATTATTTCTCCTTCTTCCTTCCCTGGTTGGAAATTATCTGGGGTCAAAACTCTTCTTCAGATCTTTTCTGGCCCTGTTACTCTCATAACTCCTTCTTTGAGTGCTTAGACTTTTAAAAATAAAGTCCAGCTTAGTATTTGTAGTCAGGACTATCTACTTTTACCTGCTAGTATCTCTTTTGGGCTGTATAATGAAAAAATAGAGTGGACATGAGGAAGGGAGGAAGTTTTACATAAACAGAAGATGGAATAGATGATTCAGGCATGATCATAAACTCCTAGTTATAGGATTACAGGAATTTGGCAAAGGACAATGTTGAGATGTTGACATGAAGGACTAGTAGCAATTCATGACACAGAGGAAGGACCAAAGATATGGACAATCTGATACACTGTAGTGTAAAATTTAACTATTATGTAAACATGCAATTTATTTTAAGTTTGACCTAATTCTTAGACTCAGAAAGCTATGACTTTGAACATCATAGTTTAAATTCCAGGGTTCAGTTTCATCTGTTCATTTCTCTTTTTGTTTTTACTAAGACACATTTTTAAAGCAGTTTTAGATTCACAGCAAAATTGAGGGAAGGTATAGAGATTTCCCACATGCCCCCACACCCTATGCGTAACTTTGCCCATTACCAACATCCTCCATCACAGTGGGACATTTGTTACAGTTGATGAACCTACATCAACTCGTGGTGATCGACCCATCCATAGTTTATGTTACAGTTCGCTCGTAGTGTTGCTGACACATATACAGGCTTAGACACACGTATAATGACATGTACCCTTTATTATGGTACCACACAGTATTTCCACTGCCCTATGAATCCTGCGTGCTCTGCCTATACCTACTTTCCCCTCTAAACTCACAACCATTGATTTTTGCTGTCTCCATGGTTTTGCCTTTTCCAGACTGTCATATAGTTGAAATCTTAGAGTTTGTAGCCTTTTCAGGTTGACTTCCTTCACTTAGTAACATGCATCTAAGATTCCCTCATGTCTGTTCCCTCAATAATTCATTTCCTTTAGCACTGAATAGTGTTTCATTGGGTGTACCACAGCTATTTAACCATGCACCTACTAAAGGACATCTTGGTTGTTTCCAAGTTTTGCCAATCATGAATAAAACTGCTGTAAACATCCACGTGCAGATTTTTGTGTGAACATAAGTTGACTCTCTTGGGTAAATACCAAGGAGCACAATTTCTGGGTTATATAATAGGAGCATGCTTAGTTTTATAAGAAACCACCACATAACTGTGGATAGGCATGAATAAGCAGTGAGTAGGAGTACCTGTGGCTCCATGTCCTATCTAGCATTTGGTGTCATTGTTCTGGATTTTGGCCATTTTAATAGTTGTCCCCTTTACAAACCTTTTAATAGTTCCCTTTCAAACCTAAAATAACAAGAAAAACTGAGTATCATCTATATGGTATTTTTATTATATCAGAGCTAATTGATCTAAGAACATTTAAATTGAGAAAAATTTTTATAAAAAAGATGATAAAAATGACACTTTTTAGCTTAAATAGCATACACGTTGCTGGAGGAAGATTTCTATTCTTGCAAATAGTATTCTGTGATGTATTTGAAATTTTCTAAATGATTTAGCATGAAGATACAAATTAATATGTTCACAGTATGAACTGCATTAAGAGTAATGAATACCATGTTGAAAAAATGAGCCTATTTCTTAGTATGCAATGGTTTTATTCAAGTTTTTAATTTGGTAAATGTAATAATTAAATGAGATAATTCATGTGAAGTATCATAATATGTTCAATACATAATAATTTCACTAAATATTATCTAGTGATGATTTGATTAAATATAAATTCTCTGTAGTTTTAAAGGAAGAAACTAAACTTTGGTTAACTTAAGTTTACATACTAGTATCCTGAATTAATTAGATTTAAAAACTGTTGCCAAGAATAATGAATATATGTTAAACTACATGCAGAGACTAAGAGAAAGGTGGCCAGGTAATCTCCAGGGTCAAGTGCCATGGATGATAAATTCTATGAAATATTTAAGAAAGAAACTATGCAAAGTCCTTCAGAGGAAAAAAAAAAAATCTTCCCACTGATTTTACAAGGCCAGCATCAATTCATATGCCAAAACCAGATAAAACATTACATGAAAGGAAAAAGTGATATAGATCACTTCCTCATGAACATAGACACAAAAACTCAACAAAAGTTTGTCTTTGAATGCAAGGGTAAAATGATAATGATCAAATTGATAGTGCATTTTGGCAGTGGCATTTACCCTGGAATACAAGGTCACTCAGCATTTGCAAACCAATCAATATAATCCACCATATCAACAGAAGAGAAAAGAGAAAAGTGTATGTTTATTTTAATTGAAAAGAAGCATTTGATAAAATTCAATATAATATTTATGAAAAAGAAAATGTTTAGCAAAGTATGAATAAAATAGATCTTCCTCAGCCTGATAAAGGACATATAATGAAAATCTGCAACTGAGATCATACTTGAGG
>NW_023254732.1:0-3551 GCF_002007445.2 Ailuropoda melanoleuca | reverse complement strand
CTCTTTCATCATAAAATAGGTACCAAGAGCTACAACACATTGGGAACTCTGGTAGGCACAGGAATCACAGATGTAAAGGACACAAAAGTCAGCCTTCAACAGGCTCCCCTCCTTGTGGAGAGACAGAGTCAAGAGCAGGTTAAGAATTCTACCATACAGCGTGCTGTGGGTTAAGAAAGAGGTGAGCACAGAGTGTGAGCTCCCAGTGAGAGCAGAGGACAAGAAACTTGGGCTGGGCCATCAAATGAAACTTCTCAGGGAAGTAAGAACCAGGTGGAATCTTGAAGGACAAGCCATGATTGGCTAAAAATAAACAGGGGAGTGACATTCCAGCAGAAGGGAAACCATGCAAAGCAGCAGGGAGATCAGAAAGAGCCTTGCAGTGATTTCAGGGCATGACAGTGACTCCTCAGACAAAGGGTGTGAGGAAGGCAAGAGGAGGAAGGAGGGAGGAGAGGGCAACAGAGGATTGCCACACCAGAGAGTGTGGAGGTTACCCCCAAAGCAGCAGGAAGTCATAAAACATCCCAAGCAGGAGAATGACGCNAGTAGGAGAATGACGTGGCCAAATTTATACATAGAAGGAGCTCTCTCACATGAGTGGAGAGATCTGATCGGCAAGGAGACCCATTCCCTGATGCCATAGTAAAGAGACGGTAGATTAATGGGGGCTAAAAAGTGAGGTGTGGGGCAGATGAGGAAGGGACAATTCAGAAAGAATGTGAACTTGATGAGACTCAGATAAATACAGGGTTAAGGGAAAGGAAGGGTGTCAGGGATGACTCACAGCATGGTGGCTTAAGAAGCTGAGGAGAAGATGGCGATATTCACTGAAACAAGAAAGAAAGGAATTCCCAGGTTTTTGGGAAGATGATGAGTTTAGCACTGGACATACTGATGTCACAGGGACTTAGGACCAATTTCCCCAGGTACTAGGATCTTGGATTCATTTAAATTCAGACAGACTCTTCAGTCAATAGAAATTTAGACTCTAGGTCTTGAGGACCTTGGAAAAAAGTTTGAATTTCGTCAGCTCTGAAACCATAGTACCTTTCCTAAGCCGTCTCCCACCACTCCCCATAATAACATCTCTCTTTCATATAAGGCTGGGATGGTCAGGAAGTGAAGAGTGGAGACCAATATAGCTGTACTGAGTTAGCTCTTTGCTCATACTATCTTATCCCTGAGGTCACTTGAACACTGAGAATCGTGTGTTACAAGTCAACTCAGAGCCATGTCGACATGAAAAGGTTCTGAATTTATATGCAACTTGTATATAGCCAGTAATAGCATGTTAATAGCCAGTCGCTACTCTGAAGTACTTGTTTTCATAGAACTCACCAATAAGAAAAAGCACATATTCTCCAACATTGCCAAAGATACCTTCGTTTGGTTCCATGCCTGGAACTGGATCCAAGTATCTGGAGGCATGTTGGTTTCCAGATAGATTTTAGCTCAAGGACAGTGGTAGGAAGCCACTATGGAGCTATGGCTTATAAAAATGGCATTCTGTCTTAGCCTCTTGCAGTGATGGGGAAAGAAAGCAAAGTTTGAACATTTTCTGTCCTCTCTGATCTCACTGTTAATTCTAGTTGGATATTAAATGTTTTTCAGATTAATAATATTATATCTCAACTGTTGAGTTTCAGTTGCTTATGAGATAGCCAAATAGGTGACTAGATAAACAGGTGTTTCCAAAAGAGATTTAATTCAGAGCTACAGGCACAGGGGTCCTATATACTTAGATGTTGTCTAATGCTGTAAAATGGTCGAAACCACTCTTAGAGAATGTGTTCAGCAAAAAGAGGTGTGCTGAGGAATTAACTTGGGAAAAAATCAACATTTAAATTCTGCATGGGGGAAAAAGTGGGGGGGTTATGAAGGAGACAACAACAAAAAATAAGAAAAACAGTAAAAAACTATCAAAAAAAAAAGTGAAAAAGAACTTTAAGTAAAAAAAATAGCCACCACTGCCACAAGTTGAGGAAAATTCAAGTAAGATACATCCTGAGTTACTTATTAGCTTGACAAGTTGTTTTTTTTTTAAATTTCATTTTGATATTTAAGTTTTGGCAATATGTTTTCCCATGCAGTTTTTAAAACTTTTATGTAGTCAAATGGATTCATCCTTATAGGACTTCCCAGTTTTGTGTCATATCAAAGGCATTTTCCATGAGAATATATATATTTATATAACATTTATAAGTTTATTCATTTATTTATATTTTAGATATATATATATATTTCCTGCAAGTGTGTGTGTATATCATATAACTTGAGAGAATGGCTTACCGTGGGAGAAAAGAAATGTTTTAGAGGGATATTGGGTAGCTTATGGAATACTTGGGAACACTGGATAGCCAGGCAGGAACCAAGGCAGTCAGGTGGCATGCACCATGGCCAAGATCTGAGCAGAGGAACAGCCTGGTCAGGGTGACACAGCTCCGCTGCTGGACGCTGGGCACAGCTGCTGACACTGCCATCACCAGACACTGGATACTGCTGAGGCACTGCCATGACTACGTGCTACTCTTGGCACCATCGCCACTGAGCACTTGACACCACCATGCCTGGAATGAATTCTAACTACCTCCTTTGTGTCCCTTGCTCCAAATTCAAAGTCCCAGCAAAGGCGTCTCATTGTCTGAGCTTAGGTCACTCATCCATATCTAGCTATCAGGGTTCGTAGGAGTAAGTGCTCATTTTTCATGACTTATAGGCAGAGCTGGGACCTGCCTCCTACCAAAACTCAACACACAAACATAAGAAGAAGTTCAAATATTGAGTTAAAAAACAGAACCAAATATTAAGATGACTTCACAATAGAGGATCATGCCTTCCTTACAAAGATGCTTTTATGATTTGTAGCTGGTCATAAAATGACTTGTCATAACTTTTTATATATAAAAACTTTAATCAAAACACGAATCAAATAATATCATTGTACTTGACTCTTTACATACATTCTTTTTTTTTCAATGAGCAATAATCCTGCCTCACAGACTAACTTAGCTAGCACACAAAGCTACACATTCTTTTTTTAAGCCTTTAGTTTTTAGAGCAGTTTTATACTCACAACAATATTGAGAAGGAGGCACAGAAAGTTCCCACATTCTACCTGCCCCTACACATGCTCACCTCCCCCATCACCAATATCACTCACAAGGCTACTATATTTTTCAGCAAAGATGAACTTATATTACCCATCATAACCACCCAAACTCCATAGCACCTTAGGGTCCACGCTTGGTACAGTATTCTCTGTGTGTTTGAACAAATGTACAATGACACATACCCACCATTATTAGATCATAGAGAATTTTTTCACCGCCCTAAGAATCATCTGTGCTCTGCCTATTCGCCCCTTTCCCTTCCCTCCTACTGCCCCCAGAAACCACTGATCTTTTTACTGTCTCCACAGTGTTGCCTTTTCTAGAATGCCATATAGTTGGAATCATCGAGTAGGCAGCCGTTTCAGATTGGCTTCTTTCACTTAAGTGATATGCGTTTAACATTCCTCCGCGTCTTTTCATGGCATGCTAGCTCATTTC
>NW_023254731.1:0-3882 GCF_002007445.2 Ailuropoda melanoleuca | reverse complement strand
TTTATTTTATTTTATTTTATTTTATTTTATTTTATTTTATTTAAGATTTTATTTATTTATTTGACAGAGAGGCAGTGAGAGAGGGAACACAAGCAGGGGAAGTGGGAGAGGAAGAAGCAGGTTTCCCACTGAGCAGGGAGCCTGATGCGGGGTTCCATCCCAGAACGCTGGGATCATGACCTGAGCCGAAGCAGACGCTTAACAGCTGAGCCACCCAGGCGCCCCTGCAAGTTAAGTTTTAAATTTTAAAGCAAGAGTTAGTACAAGAAAAGAGTGGTGTCTGGTGCATAGCATGCTCTTCTGGGTTAGTTATGAATACACACAGGCTAGTTTTCAGTTCAGCGGTTGGTCATTACAGCAAATCAGTTTTTTTTTTAAAGATTTTATTTATTTATTCGGCAGAGATAGAGACAGCCAGCTAGAGAGGGAACACAAGCAGGGGGAGTGGGAGAGGAAGAAGCAGGCTCATAGCAGAGGAGCCTGATGTGGGGCTTGATCCCATAACGCCGGGATCATGCCCTGAGCCGAAGGCAGACGCTTAACCGCTGTGCCACCCAGGCGCCCCAGCAAATCAGTTTTTTATGGGAACTTGCAACGTACCCAAGAATTAATATCAGATGCATTGTTCCAAGTGAGGAGAAAGGAAAGGATTGAAATAAATCTGACAGCAACTGCAGGATGTAAGACTAAAGAGACACAGTATGATTGTCTTTAGATACATATGATGAACTACTTGAGACACAGGGAAAGGGGAGAATCAGGACATAAGGGACCCCCATGTTTGAAAGTATCGAACATTGCAGGTTCCACGATGAGTGAAACTGTTAGGACCCAGGGCATGAGCGAGATACCAAAATGGCTTTCCAAATTGCTTGTTGCAATCTGCACCCACCACAGGTAGTGAACTCAGACTTTAATTAATGAATGAAGTTGGTTTTCATTTATAGGTCTCTGACAGGCAGTGAAGTGGAACACTTTTTTCATAATCAAGCATTTTCTTCCATAAGATACCCATTCGTAAACTCCGCCCATTTTCCTACTAAAGTATTTTGCTTTTCTAATTGACATACAGTTTTTTTTTTTTAATATTCTGGATACTGATGCCTTATTGGTATATATTTCAAATATTCTTCCAGTCTTTGACTAGCCTCCACAGTGATGGTGCCTTTATTCAGAAGTTATTCATTTTAATGTAGTTCATTGTTCTCAGTCTTTCTCCACTTGATTTGTATACCTTATGTGTCTTAGCTTTTCATTGTCTACCTGAGATAATAAAGATGTTCTCCTAGGTATTCTTCTAAAAGGTTTAAAACTTTGTTTTTCACATGAGATCACTAATTCACCTGGAATGGAGCATGGAGTAGGGACTGGATTTGTGGCTTCTGTTTTCTATATAGACCACCAATTATCCCAGCCCTGTGTATTGGACAGTCCATCTTCTCTGCACTATCTGACTGCCGGCTGTTGTGTGTCAAGGTTCCATATAGGCCTGGCTATTAGAGTAAGCTAACAACCCCAAATTTCAGTAATTTAACACAACAAAAATTTCTCTCTCAATCATGAATCATCTCACACAGGTAATGTGGATGATCTGCCGTCCTGGGGAGCTCGACTCCAGGCAGGAACTCAGGGACTCTGGCTCCTTCCAGCTTGTGTTTTTGCCCTACTCTGCGTTTCTCAAGAGACATTAATATACAGCTGGTATACGGAGAGAAAATGAATTATTCATGGAAGGATTTTTGGGGTCAGGCCTGGAAGTGGGGTGTATCATTTCTGCCATGAGTCCAATGGCTGGGAAATGTAGTTTAGTTTATGCCCAGGAGAGAAGGAAAATCATCTGGTGAACACCTATCCACTCTGCCACACGAGGCTCCATTTCTGAACTCTATATTTTGTTTCATTGATCTCTTTCTCTCTCACTATACCAATACTATACCATATATATTTACTATCGTTTAAGACCAGAACTGGAAAATTGACCCAGTATAAGACAAGTACCTCTAACTTTGTTCTTTTACTTTACAATTTTCTTAACCCAAATACTCTTGACCTTTCTCTTACATAGAAATTCTAGAATCTACTTGTCAAGTTCTAGGAAAAGTGGTCAGAATTTCCAATTAGATACAATTAAATCTTCTTTCTGAACTGCAACTTACTTAAAGGAAGAGCAAGCACAGATGTCATGTAACAGGCCATGGAGAACAAGGGCTACTAAATGTTAGCTCAGCAAACATATGCATACCAGTTATACTCTGGGTACCACTTTAAATGGCAGAGGTACAAAGAAGTCAGAGTTCCATGAAAAAGCAAACACCAAGTAAGTGGTTCTAAAAAGAGGCAGCACTAAAAAAATAATACTAAATAATAAAATTTAAAAAATAATAAAAGGGGGGCACCTAGGTGACTCAGTCGGTTAAGCATCTGCCTTCAGCTCAGGTCATGATCCCAGAGTCCTGGGATCGAGCCCTGCATCAGGCTTCCTGTTCAGCAGAGAGTCCTCTTCTCCCTCTGCCCTTCACCCCACTTGTGTTTTCTCTCTTTCTCTCTCTCTCACTCTCTTTCAAAAATAAATTAAAAATAAAATAAAATAAAATAATAAAATGGGGCACCTGGGTGGCTCTGCCAGTTAAGTGTCTGACTCTTGATTTCAGCTCAGGTCATGATTTCAGGGTCATGAGATCAAGCCCTGCATTGGGTTCCATGTCAGCCAGGAGTCTGTTTCTCTCTCCCTCTGCTTCTGTCCCTCCCCACAGCTTATGTGTTTGTGTGCACATTCTCTCTCTAAAATAAATAAATAAATCTTTAAAAAATTATAATAAAATAAAATAAAAATAAAAAGAGGGAGCACTATTCCTTAAGGGATCAAAATTTGGGATACTTTGGGTTGAAGCAATATTGGCATTTAGTAGGTAGGGCTGTCAATACCTCTGTTCAGAAGACATGCAGAAATATAAGAGACCATGGAGAACAAGGGCTAATAAATGTTAGCTGAAGGGTACCAGGGTAGGGAGAAAAAAATAACATTTTTAGTAAACAATCACATTCATAAAAGGATTTTCTCTATACCATTTTTAACTCTCTGAGTTGCCAGCTTATTCTCCTTAATTCTTCCCTTTTTCAATGTCAGTGATGCATATTGGACTTGTCATGTTATCACCGCTGAAGCATGAAGGTATTCCTCTGATCGTAGTAACTAAAGGCCAATAGCCTCCTGTTTCCCTGCTGGACACTGGCCATCTGATATGATAACATCATATCATCCACTTACTGCTTGGAAGGTAAGATATCCTTCATTAGAGTGTGAGGATTTGCAAGGTGTATGTTCTGCATGGTTACAGAATCCAGCTGGGTCCAGTTGAATATATAAGCCTAATTGTGCTGTGTTTTCCCCTTTAAACCACAAGGCTTGTTCAGCACCTAGAATCCTAGGATAAAGTGATTTCTCTTTTCTCTAATACAGAAGCTAGAGTTCCTTCCCTACAGTGCTTATATCCCTGAGCTGATGGATCAAGTCTACCAAAATCTCATGGAGTTGAACCCCTACCTCACACCATATGCAAAAACTAATTTAAAATGGATCAAAGACCTAAGGCAAGCACTGAAATTATAAAACTCTTAGAAGAAAACACAAATGTAAATCATAATGACCTTGGGACTAGATAATTGTTTCTTAGATATGACAGCTAAAGCACAAGTAACTAAAGAAAAAATAGATAAGTTGGACTTCATCAAAATAAAAGCCTTTGTGCTTCAGAGGACACATTAATAAAGTGAAAAGACAACCCACAGAACTGAAGAAAATATTTTCAAATCACTTATCTGATAAGGGTCTAGTATCCAGAATATATAAAGAAGATTTATAACTCAAGAATAGAGACACTA
>NW_023254730.1:9087-11461 GCF_002007445.2 Ailuropoda melanoleuca | reverse complement strand
CATCCACAAAAATACTGGAGGCAGAGAGGATTATTTTCAGCATTGCACATTTATTCAAAAGTACATAAATGTGATGGAAACACTATTTGAACCTGACTTGAGTAATAAATTCTACCAGGAAAGAAATCCTACGCATGCAGATACTTGTGCCCACCCAAGTCAGAGTCCCTTGTTTACACCACAGGAGCATGGCGGCAGGGGATCATAGCTGGCACGCGAGCTACATTCATCATAGCACTGGAGGCTAGAATAGGACCCAGTGACTGGGGCTTGATTGCTATTGGTGACAGCCAGAGCAGCAGGTGCCTCAGAGGTCTTAAGAAAAGACATAGACAAAACATGGGGTTAGAATTTTTCTTCTCGGTCCATTGGTCACAATCATCAGGGGTATCTGCGAAGTTTAGGCCGAGAGCCAATCAAATACGTAACAGTAGCCCAAAACGAGAGCTCTCTGCCCCTGGCCCGAGCTCCTATCTAATCCCTTCCTCTCCCAGAATTGCTAGAAATGTAGACTCAGGTCACAGCCAACAAGGGAGAGGGAACTGCAAGTGATGGTGCAAGTGATGGAAGGGTTGATGGTACTCAGTGATGATGGACTCAGTGATGGTAAGTGAAGCAAAGTAGCACANGTAAGTGAAGCAAAGTAGCATAGAGCCACCCAGCTGAGAACATTCTACTTACGAGCTCACAGCGCCGAGCCAGAAGGGGAGAAAACCAAGATTCTACACTCACCTGCCTTTACCTTTTCAAACCTACCTGCTGTTCCTGACCTCACTTTGGGTGCAGGCACAGGGCAAGGAATGACCTTGCTCAAGCAGAGAGCCCCAGGTATCCTATTTGAGGGGGTATTTTTCACTCTTACCCACATCACTCACTTCAGTGCGCTGGCTATTTTGTGGTAAAAACAGATGAAAACACCCATCAGCACAAGAATGGCCACCAGGATACCGCCAGCAATGCAGAACTCAATTATCCTGTCGACTTCAGAAGACTTAGCTTTATCTAGGCAGAGAAGTGCGGGCAATGAATGTGGCTTCCCTCCCCACGCAGCCACTGCGACACCTCCACAGCTTCCTCTAGTGGAAAGAGAACTGAATCTCAAACCACAGATTCTTGTGCACATATACAAATGAATCTTCCCAGGAAGGCATAGGACCCTAAACTGGACCAAAGAGGGGAAAGGGTTTATTTATGAATGAGACTGAAACGCAAAACCCAGAGAGAAAGAAGCTGAGAATCTTTTTCTTCCTTTCACAGGCAGTAATGTGCAGCTGTAAGTAACAAAACAGGCCTCAAACAAATGGTTTTACTCCCAAATACCTGCATCCTGCAATACACTCTCTCTCAGAATCAGAATTAAGTCCTCACTCTACATCAGGCTTAACAATTTCCTATAAGGATGATTAAGGGGACAACTTTTTAAAAGTGTTATGTTCAACAATGCTGAGAATATACAAATCCATTTTGTAAATAATACATGTTTCAGGAAAAGTCTTCTATTCTTCCACTGACAACTGCCATTTTTCCTCCTCAATCCTCCCAGGAAATCAAGTTTTTCCGGAGTAAGCAATTTGTTTACTCTCACTCCCTGAAACTGGGGGGAAGTGAGCAAGGATTGAAAAACGATCTACTGCCAAAACATACTTACTAGTGTCTAACTCTTCCATGCTCGATGAACGCTGGCAGTAAAATAAAATGATAATTAATATAAACTTTAGGGAATAGTACATCTTATCAGGAATTTCTCAAACTTTTAATTTGAAAAAAGAAAATTCTAATTATCCCTGTTAGGAGTAATTAAGATATAAATCTCAAGAGCTTGCTCTTAGGTGCACCGTCTCCACGCGAGCTACCAGAATGCACAGCCCTGTCAGCTCCACCTTCTGTGCATGTCAGACCAGAGGCTCTGTGACATCAACACTCTGGACACCAACTCCCTTTCGTGGAGTTCTGAATTCTATTCCACGTTCAGATGTACTCTAGGACCAGTAGAAATATGAGTGTCCAAATACTACTCCACATCATTTACTCTCAGGCTCACCTTTTCAAGTTTTGTTCCCTCAGAGAACCTTTTAAGGTTTGACTGTTAATCAAAAGCAAATCTGGGATTTCAACAAAATAAAAGGACAGTAATGTGGTGAGGCTAATATCTAAAAATTCTCATATATCTAAAAGTTCAACTATGGAAGACTGGTTAGACGCTATGTCGTAGCAACACAACAGAATAATAACATAGCTGTAGTCGTTTAATAGGACTCAGATGCAGGTTCACTGACTTCAGAATATTATCAGATTTTATGGCAAAGACAAAAACAAATTCAAAAGGCAATATGAATAGGAGGTCTGTTATAAATCAGATTTCTATTTCTATTTC
>NW_023254730.1:0-2167 GCF_002007445.2 Ailuropoda melanoleuca | reverse complement strand
TGGTCCAGGCTGCTGTGAAGCTTAGTCTAAACTTGGTTTTCAGACGCTTTGATTTTTCCATCCCAAGCATCTAGCCCAGTATCCCTTCCTGTGAAATTGTTTACGTGCCTTTTTTCTTCTCTACTCTCTCTCCTTATACTGCAATATATTACAAGCTAGTGGCCCCAAGATGCAAAGTGGGTAGTACAAAAATTTAAGTAATTTACATAAGCATCACCATCCACAAAAATACTGGAGGCAGAGAGGATTATTTTCAGCATTGCACATTTATTCAAAAGTACATAAATGCGATGGAAACACTATTTGAACCTGACTTGAGTAATAAATTCTACCAGGAAAGAAATCCTATGCATGCAGATACTTGTGCCCACCCAAGTCAGAGTCCCTTGTTTACACCACAGGAGCATGGCGGCAGGGGATCATAGCTGGCACGCGAGCTACATTCATCATAGCACTGGAGGCTGGGATAGGACCCAGTGACTGGGGCTTGATTGCTATTGGTGACGGCCAGAGCAGCAGGTGCCTTGGAGGTCTTAAGAAAAGACATAGACAAAGCATGGGGTTAGAATTTTTCTTCTCGGTCCATTGGTCACAATCATCAGGGGTATCTGCGAAGTTTAGGCCGAGAGCCAATCAAATACGTAACAGTAGCCCGAAACGAGAGCTCTCTGCCCCTGGCCCGAGCTCCTATCTCATCCCTTCCTCTCCCAGAATTGCTAGAAATGTAGACTCAGGTCACAGCCAACAAGGGAGAGGGAACTGCAAGTGATGGTGCAAGTGATGGAAGGGTTGATGGTACTCAGTGATGATGGACTCAGTGATGGTAAGTGAAGCAAAGTAGCACAGAGCCCCCCAGCTGAGAACATTCTACTTACGAGCTCACAGCGCCGAGCCAGAAGGGGAGAAAACCAAGATTCTACACTCACCTGCCTTTACCTTTTCAAACCTACCTGCTGTTCCTGACCTCACTTTGGGTGCAGGCACAGGGCAAGGAATGACCTTGCTCAAGCAGAGAGCCCCAGGTATCCTATTTNTTTTTTAAGGCCAAACAAAGAAGTTCCTTTAAAAGTCTTAAGAAAAGACATAGACAAAGCATGGGGTTAGAATTTTTCTTCTCGGTCCATTGGTCACAATCATCAGGGGTATCTGCGAAGTTTAGGCCGAAAGCCAATCAAATACATAACAGTAGCCCAAAACGAGAGCTCTCTGCCCCTGGCCTGAGCTCCTATCTAATCCCTTCCTCTCCCAGGATTGCTAGAAATGTAGACTCAGGTCACAGCCAACAAGGGAGAGGGAACTGCAAGTGTGGATCACCCAGCTGATCGCTGCAGGCCCAGCAGGTGCAGAGCGGGATCGTGAAGGTGCCACATTTGGCCATGCCCCGCGTTCCGGGATTTACCTTCCAGCTCACAGCTTAACTCCCCTGGGATGGGAACGGCACTGCTTCTAATGACCCATCTCTCCCAGATTGGAAGGTTCCTCTCCCCCAAAGTTAATTCTCTTTTGTCTGATCGACCCTCCCTTGTCAGGTGTCCCCCGGGATCGTCACACAGCTCTGCTTCCCCATAGTCCTACAGGCCCACCTCACTGTCCCCAAGCCCATGCACAGTGACAGAGAGAACACCATGAGAGCTCCCCCAACTCAGCTAAGAGGAGATCAATTCAGCCTGCCCTCTGCGTGAATGTGAGGCACAGACTCACTCCCAGCCTCCCCCCAGTCTGCAGTGCCTGGGACGGAGGGACGGCCCAGCCAGTGTGCGGAGTCAACAGCTGAGGGTCCGCTCAGTGAGAGTAAGTGAAGCAAAGTAGCATAGAGCCACCCAGCTGAGAACATTCTACTTACGAGCTCACAGCGCCGAGCCAGAAGGGGAGAAAACCAAGATTCTACACTCACCTGCCTTTACCTTTTCAAACCTACCTGCTGTTCCTGACCTCACTTTGGGTGCAGGCACAGGGCAAGGAATGACCTTGCTCAAGCAGAGAGCCCCAGGTATCCTATTTGAGGGGGTATTTTTCACTCTTACCCACATCACTCACTTTAGTGTGCTGGCTATTTTGTAGTAAAGACAGATGAAAACACCCATCAGCACAAGAACGGCCACCAGGATACCGCCAGCAATGCAGAACACAATTATCCTGTCGACTTCAGAAGACTTAGCTTTATCTA
>NW_023254729.1:0-3867 GCF_002007445.2 Ailuropoda melanoleuca | reverse complement strand
CCTGCATTCCTGGGCACGGTCTGGATGGTTGTTGCACCTGTCCAAGCCACCTGGGTGACAGGGTGTGGGTGCCGGCGCTGAGGCCGGCCTGGCCAGCTCCCTCAGGCAGTGAGCCACAGCAGAGCTCCATGTAGCCGGCATTCACAGGACCAGGACCGGTATACTGGCGTGACAGCTCAACCCACAAAATGAGACAGTCTCAAGCATTTTCTTATCTTTTCCGAAGAGGGGAAGCTTGGCTAGTGAAATGCCTTCACTTAGAGTTGGAGAGATACTAGTATTTAGCTAGTATTTAGCTGGAGGTCAAGCAAGCATGCAGAATGGGCCCCAGAAAGTGTTGCCCATTCAGGAAGCGATCATAATAATGCAGATGCTCCATCACTTTCTGTCTCGGGGCCGGGAATGAGCAATGGCAACACGGGCAAGAAGAGAGACCGGAAATAAGATAACACTGCTAAGTAGGAGGAGAGTCTGTCTATGACACCTCTAAGATGCATCTTTGATCATTTATTTATCCCCAAAGCCAATGAGATTTTAAATAAACAAATCAGTGTGTGTTTGACGATGTGCTTGACACTTCTATAAACTAGATGGTGGAGATCTCTATAGTAAGTTAGTATTAGAGTTGTTATCAATACTTTTTAAAAAGCCAACTAGCTTGGTTATGATTTGTTTTGTCCTTTAGTCTACTGAAATGGTGAATTATATTAATTTTCGAGTGTTAAAACCAACCTAGCATTTCTGGGGTAAATTCCATGTGGTCATGATATATTGTTTTTCTACATATTGCTGGATTTGATTTGCTAATATTTTACTGAATATTTTTCAGCCATTTTCACGAGGGATATCAGTCTATGGTTTTCTTGTAACTGTGCTATCAGTGCAATGCTGGTCCCATAAACTAATTGGCAAGTGTTCTCTTATTTTCTGGAAGAGTTTATATGTAATCAGTATTATTTCTTCTTTAAATACTTGACATACTTTATTAAGTATTTATACTGGAGGGAAGCCATTTGACTTGGAGCTTTTTGTGTTGCCAAATTTTTAAGTATGAATTCAATTTCTTTAATACAGGGCTATCTTTTTCAGATTATCTTTTTTATTTTTTTGAGTGACCGTTAGTAGTTTGTGTCTTTCAAGGAATTTGCCTGTTTCATATAAATTGGTTAATTCATGCACATATAAAAGCTATTTGTAATATTTTCTTATCCTTTTAATATCTGTGGAAGCCTTTGTGAGGTCTTCTCTTTTATTCTTTATATTAGTCAGTTGTGTGTCTGTTTCTGGCTAGAGGTTTATCAATTTTATTGATTTTTTTTTCAAAAGCCAGCTTTTGCTTTTATTTATTACTAAACGTTTCTCTTTCCAATTTCATTGATTTCTACTCTGTTATTTCCTTCTGTCTTCTTGCTCTGGGTTTAAATTATTGCCATTTTCTAGTTCTTATGGAGAAATCGTAGATAATTGGTTTGAGGTCTTTCTTCTTCTTTTTTTTTTTTTTTTAAAGATTTTATTTATTTATTTGACAGAGATAGGACAGCCAGCGAGAGAGGGAACACAAGCAGGGGGAGTGGGAGAGGAAGAAGCAGGCTCCCAGCAGAGGAGCCTGACGTGGGGCTAGATCCCATAACGCCGGGATCACGCCCTGAGCGGAAGGCAGACGCTTAACTGCTGTGCCACCCAGGCGCCCCTCTTCTTTTTTTTAATAGAAGTATTTCATATTATAAATCTTCCTTGAAGCACGGCTTTAACTGCATCCCACATATTTTGACATTGAATTTTACTTTTTATTTGATTCAAAATATTTCCTAATTTCCCTTGTAACTTTGTTTTTGACCTGTGGATTACTTAGAAGTGGGTTTAATTTTTCTGTATTTGGGGATCTCTGTCTATCTTTCTGCTATTGATTTCTAGTTTAATTCCATTGTAGTTAGAAAACACCTATTTGCGAGGTTTCACTCCTTTTAAATATGCTGGGGTTTGTTTGTTGGATCAGGATATATACTCTGTTTTGGTGAATGTTTCACGTGGACTTGACAATAATGTATATTCTGCTGTTGTTGGCAGTATTCTATAAATGTCAATTACATCAAATTAGTTGATAGTCTTGTTCAGGTCTTGTATATGCTCATTGATTTTTCTGTCAACTTGTTCTATTGATTGCTGAGAAAAGAATGCTGAAGCCTCCAAATGAAACTGTGGATTTTTTATATTTCTCTTCTGTCAGGTTTTGCTTCATGTTTTTTGAAGCTCTACCAATCGGTGCATAGATATCTAGGGTCGTTACATTTTCTTTTATTGCTTGCAATGTACCTTTTGATCCCTAGTAATGTTCCTTGTTCTAGAGAATGTTGATTGTTTTTGCGGTTGTTGTTGTTTTAGCAAGTTATCAATCCGTTCATCTTAGTTTTCTTTCACCTTCTGTGCGAGGTGCTTCCCATCCAGTTCTTTGCTCTCATGCTTTGGGCCTGTTCTGCACTTGTGCCTCTCAGATGTCCTGTGATTTGAGACGTGGTTGGGATCTTAGCTCTGTTCTTAGAGCCTATGCCTTGCTATTTTAGGTCTCTCTCACACACGCAGGCTCAGAGGGGAGCCTGAGAGTGATTCTTCAGAATAAGGGTATCCCCTGCTTTAGGTGTCACCTTTCTCAAATTCCCCCCCCCCCCCCATTCTCCAATCTGCCAAGCTCTTTATCCCATTCCTCTGGCCAGAAATACTGCTTCTGCTGAAGTTTTAGCCACCTGAATTACTGCTCAGTCGCAGTTGAGCAACCACAGAAAAGCTGGTTTTCTTTTCCAACTTGTGACATTCTCTCCAATCCAGCACCTTTTGTGTACTTTTCAGAGTCCTCAGGTAGCTGCTTTCTGTGTTCTGGTACGTGCTTTTCCTTGCAATCAGAGGACAATTTAGGCTGTAGTGGAGTTTCCCTGCCAGGCCGGAGGAGAATCTCTACTTCCTCTGAGGCAGGCTGAAAATGCTCTGTTACTGTAGATTATCAAGAAAACGGAGAAGCCTTCCAGGTTCGAAGAGGATTGAGAAAAATCAGGGGCCGTGCAAAGCCGTATGGGCCAGAAAAGAAGAAGAAACAAGCAGAGCTTTGCTTTTAACTGCTTTTTCCTATTTTCTGCCCCCCTGCTCTGAAGAAGTTTACTGATTTTTGCCTGTAAAACTATCTGAAGAAACTCTGAACCCAGTATTTTCGCAGAGGATGTAAATCTATTCTACTACAAAGTCTGATGCCCAAGTTTGAAGTTTTTCACTCAATTGGTATATTGCCCCTGCAGGAGCACTCTCTCATTCTTAGGGTGGGAATTGATTTTTCTTCTCTTATTTTGTCATGTGAGACTACTAAGTCTATTACAACCTCAGAATTTTCACACATTATTTAAAAACCTGTTCACAATTGTGAGAAGGTCTTGCATAGGCTTGCCCATACCAATGTGTAAAAACTTCCAGCTGCCTTTGAAATTGCGAAGACAAGCTACGTTCCTCGTTAAGGGTACAGATTAATGTCTGAAGAAAGCAGGGAATTTCGACCAATATTTTCCAAAATTTTGAATTTTTCTGTATTTAAAGTGACTTTACCCTAACCTCTAAGTTTATGCATGCAGATCAATGGGATTTTTCTATCCATAATTCTAATATTTGCTTACAAAAAATACCTCTAGGTCTTTCAAATTAGTGAGTTTACCTAGTTGAAGTTTTTTATTTATATAAATTAGTGCTTTTTGAATAAGCAAATTTAAATATTTATACTCAAAATACTTGTTTGCACAAATCCTGCGTACATTAAAGTTAGAAGACCATTTAAAGACTGGTTTTGAATTCCTGTTTCAGTTTTTTTTTTTTTTTTAAGATTTTATTTAT
>NW_023254728.1:0-9476 GCF_002007445.2 Ailuropoda melanoleuca | reverse complement strand
ACTCCAGCTTTCTTTTGAGGTCCATTTGCGTGGAAGATGGTGCTCCATCCCCTTACTCTAAGTCTGAATGCGTCTTTGGGTANTGTAGACAGCAAATGGATGGGTCATGTCTTTTTATCCAATCTGCAACCCTGTGGCGTTTTATGGGAGAGTTTAAACCATTAACATTGGCACTGAGAACCGAGAGATAGAATTTTCATGATGCCATGTTGCCAGTAAAGTCNTCTTTAAAGTCTTTGTATCGGTTGTGACTTGCTGCTCTGTATCACTCTTGGGGCCTTTTTACCTTTATAGAGCCCCCCTTAATATCTCCTGTAGGGCTGGTTTCGTGGTTACGAAATTGGTTAATGATTGGCGATTTTGGAACGTCTTTATTTCTCCATCAATTCTGAATGACAGCTTTGCTGGATAAAGGATCCTTGGCTGCATGTTTTTCTCTGAAAGAGCTTTAAAAATGCCCCCCCAAGCCTTTCTCTCATTCCAGGTCTCTGTAGACAGGTCTGACGTAATCCTGATACCTTTGCCTTGGTACGTGAGAAATTTCTTTGCCCTGGCCACTTTCAATACTGTATCCTTGGATCTAATATTTGCAAATTGCACTATGACGTGACATGGCATAGTTTTGTCATTGTAGAGCTTGGATGGGGTCCTCTCTGCCTCTTGGACACGAATGCTTGTTTCCCTTGCTAGATTAGGGAAGTTTTCAGCTACAATTTGTTCAAATATCTCTTCTAGACCTCTGTTTTTCTCCACCCCTTCAGGGATGCCGATGATTCTGACATTGGATCGTTTCATAGAGTCAGTAATCTCCCGTAATCTACATTCGTGGGCGTGGATTTTTTTAAGACCAGCTTCTATTTTCGTTTTTTCTTCTACTAACCCATCCTCCAATTCGCTAACGCGTTCCTCTGCCTCGGTGACCCTGGCCGTCAGAGCCTCTAGTTTACTGCATTTGGCTCATAGAATTTTTAATTTCTGTCAGATTCGCTCTCATTTCTGCCCTTAGGGATTCTATATTCTCATTAACATTTTCATTAATACTTTTTTCAAGTCTTCTCATCATCTTGACCATTGTTGCTCTGAATTCCATTTCTGATAATTGGGATACATCCATATGTATTAATTCTGTGGCAGAGGCCACAGACTCATTATCTTTTCTTTGCTTGGGGGGGACTTCTCCTTCTCATCATTCTGATGAGGAAAGATTTTGGGGTTGTCCAGAGCCCAAATTATTGACTGGGACCCAGGTCGTGAGCCTTTGTTTTATAGAGACCTTAGGGATGTGGTCTTCTTCTTTAAAAATTTTATTTATTTATTTGAGAGAGAGAGACATACAGTCAGCAAGAAAGGGAACCCAAGCAGGGGAGTGAGAGAGGAAGAAGCAGGCTCCCAGTGGAGAAGCCCGATTAGGGACTCCTTTCCGGAACGCTGTGATCACACCCTAATCCGAATACAGGGACTTAATGGCTGCGCCACTCAGGCGCTCTGGGTTGTGGGCTTCTTGATTTTTCAGCCTGCCTTCTGGGGGAGGGACCTGCTGGCTGGTACTCAGAAAACCCTGTTTGGGTAGAGTCTCCGTGTCCCCTGCGAGGGGGGATGGGGATGGGCACGCTGTGAGCTGGTATTTCCAGGCTTTTGTTCTCTGGCAGCTTTCCCTGGTGGTTTGCTGTGCCTTTTCTGAGTCAGAGCAGCAGTGGCCAAATCTCAGCCTCTGTCTCAGAACAGAGGGATTGTGGACCGTTCTCCACTGATGTTCTGGCTCCTTTGAATCTGTTTCTGTTGGTACTGCTCAACCCTGCAGCGTCCCGGGCTGTGTGCCCCCACCCGGCATCCCAGCCCTCACTTCCAGGGCTGGCGCGTCTCTGTCCTTTGTGTTTCTAACCCCACCAGCCGCCAGCCACCCCGTGTGCGCTCCCAGAGCTCCCGGTCTCAGTCTGCTGTCTTGCAACTGCTGTCCGTGAGTCCGCCTGCTTCCCTGTGCAGGTGGCCCTCCAGCCGCCAGCTGCCCCGCGCATGCTCCCAGAGCTCCCGGTCTCAGTCTGGATCCAGTGAGCACACTGGAGTTCTAGAGCTCCGTGAGATGCTTGGTGGTGCGCACTCCCAGCTCACGGTCTCAGTCTGCTGTTTTGAGGGTGCGGGTCCGTGGTCCACCCGCTCCTCGGTGCAGGTGGCCCGCCAGCTGCCAGTCGCCCCATGCATGCTCCAGGAGCTCCTGGTCTCAGTCTGGACCCAGTGAGCACAACAGAGTTCCGGAGTTCTGTGAGATGCTTGGTAGCGCACACCCCTGGCTCACGGACTCAGTCTGCTGTCTCAAGGGTACAGGTCCGTGGTCCGCCCGCTCCCCTGTGCAGGTGGCTATCGGTTCCTGGGACCCTGACACGGCGGCTCCCTCCCCCTTCTGTTTATCTTCCGATACCTGTGTGCGGTTTCATGGCTCCCCGCTTCATACCTCAATATTCAGCGCTGGAGATGTTCATTTGTAGAGATCCAGATGTATCTTCCTGTGTCTCAGGCTGATTTCATGGATGTTCCTGCTGGTCTGGTACCTATCCAGCTCAACTCAGGGGACCAGCTGAAAAAGGGGTCCCCTACTCCTCCGCCATCTTAACTCCTCCCCCAGAAATGGATTTCAGAGTAACAATTATCAAGATGATGTAAAGGTTTGAGAAAAATTTTAACAAAAATATTGAATCTCTAAGGGCTGAAATGAGAACTAATCTTGCAGAACTTAAAAATGCTATGCATGAAATGTAGTCTAAACTGGATGCTCTGCCTGCCAGGGTAAACGAGGCAGAAGAACGAATTAGTGAGTTAGTGGATGAGATGATAGAAAAGAAGGAAAAAGAGGTAGCATGGGGAAAAAAGAATCCAATTTAAAGAAAATAAGCTACAGGAGGTTACTGACTCAATTCCAATGTCAGAATTATTGGGATCCCTGAGGGGGTGGAGAAAGAGAGATTTCTAGAAGAGATATTTGAGCAAATTGTAGCTGAGAACTTTGCTAGTCTGGGGAAGGAAACAAGCATTTGTGGCCAAGAGGCAGAGAGGACCCCTCCCAAGGTCAATGAGAACAGACCAAACCACATCACATTGTGGTGCAATTCACAAATATTAGATCCAAGGATACAATTTGAAAGAGGTGAGGGGGAAGAGATTTCTTATGTACAGAGGGAGGAACGTCAGAATAACATCAGACCTGTCCACAGAGACCTGGCAAGCCAGAAAGGGCTGGCAAGACATATTCAGAGCACTAAGTGAGAAGAACATGCAGCCAAGGATACAGTATCCAGCAAGGCTGTCATTCAGAATGGATGGAGAGACAAGAAGCTTCCAAGACTGGCAGGAACTGAAAGAATATGTGAGCACCAAGCCAGCCCTACAAGAAATATTAAGGGGGGGTTCTATAAAAGAAGAAAGACCCCAAGAGTGATACAGAACAGAAATTTACAGAGACAATCTATAGAAACAAGGACTTCACAGACAATATGATGACATTAAAATCATATCTCTCAATAATCACTTTCAATGTTAGTGGCCTAAATGCTCCCATAAAATGCCACAGGGTTGCAGATTGGTTAAAAAGACATGACCCATCCACATATTGTCTACAAGAGACTCACTTTGTGTTTTGTTTTTATTTTATTATTTATTTGTCAGAGAGAGAGCACAAGCAGGGGGAGCAGCAGGCAGAAGGAGAAGCAGGCTCCCAGCCAAGCAAGGAGCCTGATGTGGGACTTGATCCCAGGACCCTGGGATCGTGACCTGAGCCAAAGGCAGACACTTAACTGACTGAGCCACCCAGGCGTCCCAAGAGACTCACTTTGAACCTAAAGTTACATCCAGATAGAACTTGAAGGTATAGAGAAACATTTCCATGCCAACGGACCTCAAAAGAAAGCTGGGGTAGCAACTCACATCAGACAAATTAGATTTCAAGCTAAAGACTGTAGTTAGAGATACAGAAGGACACTATATTATTCTTAAAGGGTAAATCCAACAAGAGGATCTAACAATTATAAATATCTATGCCCCCAACAGGGGAGCAGCCAACTACATAAGATAACTGCTAGCCAAAAGGGGACATCAACACTCCAGTCTCAGCAATAGACAGATCATCTCAGCAAAAAATCAACAAAGAAAGAAGAGTTTTGAATGACATACTAGGCCAGATGGACCTCATAGATATATACAGAACATTCCACCCTAAAACAACAGAATACTCATTCTTTTCAAATGCTCATGGTACTTTCTCCAGAATAGACCATATACTGGGTCACAAAACAGTTCTCAACAGATACCAAAAGACTGAGATTATTCCCTGCATATACTCAGACCATAATGCTTTGAAACTGAACTCAATCACAAGAAAAGATTTGGAAGAAACTCAAACAGTTGGAAGTTAAGGACCATCCTGCTTAAGAATGTTTGGGTAAACCAGGAAATTAAATACGACTTAAGCAATTTATGGAAACCAATGAGAATGAAAACACATCGGTCCAAAACCTATGGGATACTACAAAGGCAGTCCTAAGGGGGAGACACATAGTCTTCCAAGCCTCACTCAAAAGAATAGAAAAATCTAAAATACAGACCCTATACTCACACTCTAAACAGCTGGAGATGGAACAAAAGAATAGGCCTAAGCCATGCACAAAAAGACAACTGATTAAGATTAGATCAGAGATCAATGGATTAGAAACCAGAAATACAGAACAGATAAACAAAACTAGAAGCTGGTTCTTTGAAACAATTAATAAGATCAATACCTCTGGCCAGAGGTTTCTTTTCAATAACCAAAAGAAAAGAGAAAGGACCCATATTAATAAAATTATGAATAAAAGGGGAAAGATCATGACTAAAGCCAAAGAAATAGAAACAATCATTAGAAACTATTATCAACAACTATATGCCAATAAATTTAGCAACCTGGAAGAAATGGATGCCTTCCTGGTAACCTCTAAACTACCAAGACTGAAACAGGAAGAGATTGACAACTTAATTAGGCCAATATCCAGTAACGAGATCGAAGCAGTGATCAAAAACCTCCCAAAAAACAAGAGTCCAGGGCCTGAAGGGGACTTAAGATGACAGAGGAGGAAGGGACCCCTTTTTCAGCCAGTCCCCTGAGTCGAGTTGGATAGGTACCAGACCATCCTGAACATCCATGGAATCAGCATGAGACACAGGAAGATACAACTGGATCTTTACAAATGAACATTTCCAGTGCTGAGTATTGAGGTACAAAGCAGGGAGCCATGAAACCTTGCACAGATATCGGAAGATAAACAGAAGGTGGAGGGAGCTGCCGCATTTGGGCACTGGGAAGTGGTAGCCACCTGCACGGGGGAGTGGGCAGACTCAAGGACCGGCACCCGCGAGAGAGCAGACTGAGACCATGAGCCGGGGAACGCGTGCCACCAGACTGAAACAGAGCTCCAGTGCACTCACTGGAACCAGACTGAGACCGGGAGCTCGGGAACACGCTGGGGCGGCTGGCAGCTGGCGGCTGGTGGTGTTAGAAACACAAAGGACAGAGACGTGCGGGCCCTGGAAGTGAGGGCTGGGACACCGGCTGTGGGGCACACATCCCGGGATGCTGCAGGGTTGAGCAGCACCAACAGAAACAGAGTTAAAGGAGCCAGAACATCAGTGGAGAACGGTCCACAATCCCTCTGTTCTGAGACAGAGGCTGAGATTTGGCCACTGCTGCTCTGACTCAGAAAAGGCAACAGCAAACTGCCAGGGAAAGCCGCCAGAGAACAAAAGCCTGGAAATACCAGCTCACAGTGTGCCCATCCCCATCCCCCCTTGCAGGAGACATGGAAACTCTACCCAGACAGGGTTGCCTGAGTATCGGCCTGGCAGGCCCCTCCCCCAGAAGACAAGCTGAAAAATTAAGAAGCCCACATCCCTAAGATCCCTATAAAACAAGTGCACACTGCCTGGGTCTCCGTCAATAATTTGCATTCTGGACAACCCTGCAACCTCTCCTCATCAGAATGACAAGAATGGAGAGAAGGAGAAATCCCCCCCAGCAAAGAAAAGACAATGAGTCTGTGGCCTCTGCCACAGAACTAATGGATATGGATATAACCAAATTATCAGAAATGCAATTCAGAGTAACAATGGTCAAGATGATGTGTACACTTAAAAAAAGTATTAACGAAAATGTTAATGAGAATATAGAATCTCTAAGGGCAGAAATGAGAGCGAATCTGACAGAAATTAAAAATTCTATGAGCCAAATGCAGTCAAAGATAGAGGCTCTGGCGGCCAGGGTGAATGAGGCAAAAGAACGTATCAGCGAATTGGAGGATGGGTTAGTAGAAGAGAAAGCTAATATAGAATCTGGGCTAAAAAAAAAAAATCCATTCTCATGAATGTAGGTTATGGGAGATTACTGATTCAATGAAACATTCCAATGTCAGAATCATCGGCATCCCAGAGGGGCTGGAGAAAAACAGAGGTTTAGAAGAGATATTTGAACAAATTGTAACTGAAAACTTCCCTAATCTTGCAAGGGAAACAAACATTCATGTCCAAGAGGCAGAGAGGACCCCTCCCAAGCTCAACCACGACAAACCTACGCCACGTCACATCATAGTGCAATTCGCAAATATTAGATCCAAGGATACAGTATTGAAAGTGGCCAGGGCAAAGAAATTTCTCACGTACCAAGGCAAAGGTATCAGAATTACGTCAGACCTGTCTACACAGACCTGGAAAGAGTCCAGGTCCTGATGGAATCCCTGGAGAATCTACTACATCCCAAGTTTTTGATGTAAAGTTCCATGATTCATTACTTGCGTATAACATCCAGTGCACCATGCAATACGTGCCCTCCTTAATACTCATTACCAGCCTATCCTGAAGCTGTTTCAAAAAACTAGAAACAGAAGGAAAACTTCCAAACCCATTCTATGAGGCCAGGATTACCTTGATCCCAAAACCAGGCAAAGATCCCAATAAAAAGGAGAATTACAGACCCATATCCCTGATGAATTTGGATGCCAAAATTCTCACCAAGAGCCTACCTAATAGGATCCAACAGTACAGCAAAAGGATTATCCATCACAACCACGTAGGATTCATCCCTGCGATGCAAGGGTGGTTCAACATTGGCAAATCAATCAGTGTGCTAGAACACATTAATAAGAAAAGAGATAAAAATCATATGGTCCTCTCAATCGATGCAGTAAAAACATTTGACAAAATACAGCATCCTTTGATGATTAAAACCCTTCAGAGTGTAGGGATAGAGGGTACATTCCTCAATTTCATAAAAACCATCTATGAAAACCCCATAGCAAATATCATTCTCAGTGGGGAAAAGCTGAGAGCCTTTCCTTAAGATGAGGAACACAACAAGGATGCCCACTCTCACCACTATTGTTCAACATAGTACTAGAAGTCCTAGCAACAGCAATCAGAAAAAAAAAAAAAACGCATTCAAATTGGTAAAGAAGTCGAACTCTCTCTCCTAGCAGATGACATGATACTTTCTGTGGAAACCCAAAAGACTTCACCCCCAAATTACTAGAACTCATACAGCAATTCAGTAATGTGGCAGGATACAAAAACCAATGCACAGAAATCAGTTGCATTTCTATAAACTAACAATGAGACTGGAGTAGGAGAAATTACGGAATCAATTCCATTTACAATAGCACCAAAAAAATAAGATATATCAGATAAACCTAACCAAAGAGGTAAAGTATCTATACTCTAGAAGCTACAAAACACTGAGGAAAGACATTGAAGAAGACACAAAAAGATGGAAAAACATTCCATGCTCATGGATCGGAAGAATAAAAATAGTTAAAATGTCTATGCTACCCAGTGCAATCTATACTTTCAATACAAATGCTATTTCAAAGTGCTGGAACAAACAATGCTAAAGTTTGTGTGGAACCAGAAAAGACCCTGAATTGCCAAGGAAATGTTGAAAAAGAAAAAAAAGCTGGGGCAACACGTTGCCTGATTTCAAGCTATACTACAAAGCTGTGATCACCAAGACAGCATGGTACTGGCACAAAAACAGACACATAGATCAATGGAACAGAATAGACTCCAGAAATGGACCCTCAACTAATGTTTGACAAAGCAGGAAAAAACATCCAATGGAAAAAAGACATTCTCTTCAATAAATGGTGCTGGGGAAATTGGACAGCTATATATAGAAGAATGAAATGACCATTCTCTCACACCATAAACAAAGATAAACTCCAAATGGATGAAAGACCTCAGTGTGAGACAGGAATCCATCAAAATCATAGAGGAGAAGATAGGCAGTAACCTCTTCGACATCAGCCATAGCAACTTCTTTCAGGACGCGTCGCCAAAGGCAAGGGAATCAAAAGCAAAAACGAACTTTTGGGACTTTATCAAGATAAAAAAACTTCTGCACATCTAAGGAAACAGCCAACAAAACAAAGAGGAAACCCACAGAATGGGAGAAGATATTTGCAAATGACACTTCAGATAAAGGACTGCTTTCTAAGATCTATAAAGAACTTCTCAAACTCAATACCCGAGAAACAAATAATCAAATCAAAAAATGGGCAGAAGATATGAACAGACACTTTTCCAAAGGAGACATACAAATGGCTAACAGACACATGAAAAAATGTTCAAAATCATTAGCCATCAGGGAAATTCAAATCAAAACCACATTGAGATACCACCTTACACCAGTTAGAATGGCAAAAATTGACAAGTCAAGAAACAACAAATGTTGGAGAGGATATGGAGAAAGGGGAACCCTCTTTCACTGTTGGTGGGAATGTGAGTTGGTACAGCCATTTTGGAGAAAAGTGTGGGAGCCCCTTAAAAAGTTAAAAATAGAGATACTCTATGACCTAGCAATTGCACTACTGGGTATTTACCCCAATGATACAGATGTAGTGAAAAGAAGGGCCATATGTATCCCAATATTCATAGCAGCAATGTCCACAATAGCCAAACTGTGGAAGAAGCTGAGATGCCCTTCAACAGATGACTGGATAAAGATGTGGTCCATATATACAATGGAATATTACTCAGCCATCAGAAAGGATGATTACCCAACATTTGCATCAACATGGATGGAACTGGAGTAGATTATGTTAAGTGAAATAAGTCAAGCAGAGAAAGACAATTATGATATGGTTTCACTTATTTGTGGATCATAAGGAATTTCAGGGAGATCATTAGAAGGAAGGGAAAAATAAAGGGGGGAGGGAAGCAGGGGGAGATGAACCATGAGAGACTATGGACTCCAGGAAACAAAGTGAAGGTTTTAGAGGGAGGGGGTGAAGGGATGGGCTAGCCCAGTGAAGGGTATGAAGGAGGGCATGTATTACAGAGAGCACTGGGTGTTACACGCAAGCAATGAATCATGGAACACTACATCAAAACTAATGATGTACTTGGAATTAACTTAACCAGAGACGTAAAGGACCTATATTCTAGAAACTATAGATCACTTTTGAAAGATA
>NW_023254727.1:0-3125 GCF_002007445.2 Ailuropoda melanoleuca | reverse complement strand
GATACCATTCACGCGGCACTCACTCTGCAACATGCTTCATGTACGGAACTAGCTATTAGCTGCAGCCGTATGCACAAAATTCTATTTTTCCCTCCGTGCCAACCTTGGCACGGAACTCAGCATCTCTTGGCATCTCTCGACCAAAGTCCATCCGCATCTAGCGAAGTGAGAAAGAAGTAGGGAAAGTTTGCTGAGGATTCCTGAGGGAAGACTGAACAGGGAGGACTTGACCTCAAATAGCCTTGAACAACCACATGAAACTCCTCCAAAGCCGTGTCCAGCCCCTGGAGGCCCTTCTGGCCAACCAAGGCGGGTGGCAGGGGTGGTGGGGAGTGGGGGAGGTCTTGGGCTCTCTCCCAGCAGATTTCCCCCTGTCCCAAAACGTACTGACATGCGCCCCCTCGCCTCCGGGTTGCTCCACCTGCTTGACAGACGGCTGGGCTTCCCATTAACCAGACCCATTGTCTTTAGGAGGTTTCCTTGGGCAGATTTTTTGAGGTTTCACCCCTGACCACAAAATGCCTCTTCCACACAAATTCAGTGTGTTCTCCCCATAAGATTTTTGGGGAATATGATTTTCTCCATCTTGTTATGCAGGTCAGCTGAGGCTCAGAGAGATTAAATACTTTCCCCAACATTTTACAAATCTANAGATTAAATACTTTCCCCAACATTTTACAAATCTAAATCAGGATTGGATTTGAGCTCTGGTCTGGCATGTGCATACTTGGCCTCTCTAGTCCATGGCCCACTGCATCGTGAGGAAACAAGCCCCCCATGGGCCCAGGGGACACTGGTCTCTGCCTTCACCCACGATGATGGCACATTTACTCTCTGTCCTCCTGTGAGAGGGATACTAAGGTGATGGCATCTGTTGATCTTTACTGAGGTCAGAAACCCTCCAGACGTGTCTGAGGGCTCTGTGAGGGCAAGTCAGGGTCGCTGTAGACTGGTGGGGGTGACGTAGCCCCTGCCCAGGCTGGGGGTGCCTGCCTTCCTCTGCCCACATTCTCTAGTGTACAGTCAGATGCTGGAAGAGCGTTCTAGCATTAAGAGACCTTTAGATACAAAGCAAGGGCTTGGAAAGCNGCAAGGGTTTGGAAAGACTTCTGTCCTCTAACCCAAGCTCTGACTCAGCCATGGAAAAGGAAAGCCCGGGTCAGACATTGCCATGGGGGCAGTGCTTCCTGTTTCCTATTCTACATCTTTCTTCCAGCTCCTGGCGGTACTCCTGTGGTGCCTCTGTCCTCCGTCGAGGAGCCCAATGTCCTGGCGGATGTCTAGATTTCATGTCTTAGGAGGCAGTCCCAGCCCCCGAGATGTCCTCCAGCCCATCCATAGCATCTTCTGATTACCAATGGTAATAATATTGTGATTGACCCAACCACCACACTCCCATGACTTAGGTTAATGATAGCCTTGCTCATTTCCCAGACCACAGGCCGATGCCAAGTTCTTTATCCTGCTGCTGACCTTTCATCTCTGCCTCCCTATTTCCTGTCTACAAAGCTTTGTTGTTGTTGGGTTTTTGGTTGTTTTTTTTTAAGATTTATTTATTTATTTTGAGAGAGAGAGAAAAAGCACAAGCTGGGGAGGGGCAAAGGGAAAGGAACTCAAGCAGACTCCCCGCTGAGTGAGGAGCCCACAGGGGCCTCAGTCTCAGGACCCTGAGGTCGTCACCTGAGCCAAAATCAAGAGTCTGACGCTTAACCGACTGAGCCATCAGGCTCCCCAGGCTTTAGCTTTAAACCTGTTTTTTACTATCTTCATGACTTCCAGCAGTAATTCCATCACCATAATAAACATAGGAGGAAAGAAGATAAAATGAAAGATGAAAGGAAAAGAAAAGAATTGGCTTCGCCTGCACTTGTTTGCGGGCAGTCTGACCCCCTGGCATGGGCTCCTAGGCCTTCTGTCACTCACAGACTCATTTGTAGAAGGGATGATGGGACCGACTCCACAGGGCTGTGGAAAGAACGCANATGGAAAGAACGCGTGGCCTGGCCCAGCCTCTGGTCAGCTGTAAGGCTTATTATCTGTTTACCCAGCAGCTAACTCTCATTAAGTGCCTGGTGAACAGCAACTCTGTGCTCCTTGATGCTGGGCTTGAGTGTGACCCTACCGCTGGGCCCTGTCTCCCACCCCATTTGCACATCTCACAGAGGCTGGCGCGGTCTGCCATCAACCTGCTTGGATGGCTACATTGCCCATGGCAAAAACCCTTTCCCTTGAAACCTGAGCGGAGCCTGGGCCCAGGCGGCCCCAGTGTTGTTTTCCTGGAGACTCCCTGGCCCCTCATGGTCCTGAAAGTCTGAGGACACCCCCACCTCCCCACCCCCCGCCCCATGGAAGACACTCACACCAGCTCCGGGGACCAGGAAACAGGGGACAAGAAATGGAGGACAAGAAATAGCGCTTTGAGCCTCTGTTCACCCCCCTCCATGAAACCCCTCCTGGTACATAGCGGAGCCCCTCCGAAGGAGCTGAGACCAATGCTGGGCCAGCAGGGCAGGGGTGGGATGTGTGGTCAGGGCCCCGCTGAGCTCAGGAAATGTTGAAGTTGAACTGAAGTTGTCACATAAGGTTCAACAGAGTTCAAAGCCAAGACTGCCCCAATGCCTTGACCTCAGCGGCCCCCCGACAGGGAAACCCTGTGCTTATTAAACAGTCACTCACTTTCCTCTCTTGTCCCAACTTCATTCTTTTGCGTGTGGTCATTAAGACTTTTTTTTTTTTTTAGTTTGGGTTTATAAACACAGAGGAATAGCCTCTGAAGGTCACGAGGGGCAGGAGCCCTGTGACAGGATCGTAGGATTTTCCAAGCCTGGGAGGGTGAAGCAGGTCTCCCGTCCCACTTGCAGGGGGGGCCCTGGGCTTGGTGGGATACTAACGGCAGTGGCCTCCGAACCCCGAAGAGACCAGAGCCCCAGCACAGATCCAAGCCTTCCTTCCTGGCAGGTGCCCAAGGTCATGGGCAAGAGGCACAGAAGAAGGGCAGGGACTTCTCGGAAGGACGGCAGCGCCTCCTGTTTCCCTAGTGATAGGTCACCTTCGAAGTGACAGAGGTCTGCTCTGCCGCCGCTGCGGGGGGGCGGGGGGGACAGGTGCAGAATGACCCAGGAGAA
>NW_023254726.1:0-4367 GCF_002007445.2 Ailuropoda melanoleuca | reverse complement strand
CCCCCATCCCCTTCCTCCAGCAACCCTCTGTTTGTTTCCTAGAGTTCAGCATCTCTTAGGGTTTGCCTCCCGCTCTATTTTCATCTTAGTATATTTTTCTTTCCCTTCCCTTATGTTCATCTGTTTTGTTTCTTAAATTCCACATATGAGTGAGATCATATGGTATTTGTCTTTCTCTGACTGACTTATTTCATTTAGCATCATACCCTCTAGTTCCATCCACATCATTGCAAATGGCGAGATTTCACTCTTTTTGATGGCTAATATTCCATTGCATATATAGACCACATCTTCCTCATCCATTCATCTGTCGATGGACGTCTGGGCTCTTTCCATAGTTCGGGCTATTGTGGACTTTGCTGCAGTATGGAGTTTCCTCAAAAAGTTAAAAATGGAGCTACCCTTCGACCCAGCAATTGAGCCACTAGGTATTTATCCAAAGGATACAAACATAGTAATTTGAAGGGGCACATGCATCCCAATGTTTATAGTTAAGGCTTATTTAAAAAAAAAATAAGTGAATTTGTAGAAGTTCACACCACTAGCTAGAGGTGCAGATGAGATTTTATTTTTTTTTTTTTAAGATTTTATTTATTTATTTGACAGAGACAGCCAGCGAGAGAGGGAACACAAGCAGGGGGAGTGGGAGAGGAAGAAGCAGGCTCATAGCAGAGGAGCCTGATGTGGGGCTCGATCCCATAACGCCGGGATCACGCCCTGAGCCAAAGGCAGACGCCCAACCGCCGTGCCACCCAGACGCCCCGCAGATGAGATTTTAATCCAGGGATCCTGAACGGTTTGGCTGCATTAGCCCAAGCTGCAGCCCACGTCTGGAAAAAATCTGCACCCCAAAAAGAGTGGTCAGGGCTAACACATTTGTACGCAGAGTAAACACATCTTTAATCTGAAGTAGCTGGGGCTGAGCTTGGTATACCACCGATTTTTCATGTTTGTGTCACCTCCTTCCAGAAAAGAAATTCAAGGCGGTTATAAAAATGCATACAACCTAAAGATAAAATTAAAACACATAAGCAAACAGAGTGAGGAAGCTGGGGTAACATAAAAATAAGAGTAGGAAAAATGAGTCAAAGCCAAGGGCAGTGCTGGAAGCAGGAAAATCGACTGAAGGGATCCGACTGAGTTTGCAAAGGACGTTTGTGCTACGCGAATAAAGTCAAACTCTAGTCATGGAAGTCCTTTTATTTGCGTAGAACTTATNTAGTACTTAGTTCTCTTTCTGTTTCATGTGCATTTCACCTTAATTCTTCTAGCAGTTCTGTGAGTGAGCACAACAGATCGTCTTATGTCCATTTTATAGGTGAGGAGACTGAGACACAGAGAAAGGGTTCTCGTGCCCCAGGTCAGCTGGTGAGAGAATGAAGCTGTGGGAGGGAAGTCAGGCTGCTTCTTAGGTTCTCTGTCTCCATGTCCCTAAAACGCCACATGAGACAGGTGAGTACTCTCTCTGTCTATAAGGTGCATAAGATTTCTGATTCCTGGGATTCTTTTTAACTTCAGGTCTGTAACTCCAGGTAAGGGATTATCGCTGCTCAAGCTTTGCCTTCTCTTTCACTCCCTCACACTGTTCTCTCTTCAATTCTTGGTTTCTTTCCAACATGTCTTCTGCCACAATCAAGAATTATCTAACAGAGGTTGATAGAGACAAGCATACTATTTTGTCAAGATCAATAGTTTCCTTTTATTTGAGAGAGAGAGAGTGAGAGAGCACCAGCAGGGGGTGGGAGGAAGGGAGAAGTAGATCCCCAATGAGCAGAGAGCCGGATGTCAGGACCTTGGCATCATGACCTGAGCCAAAGGCAGATGCTTAACCAACTGCCCCACCCAGGTGCCCCAATAGTTTCCTGTTAGAATGTGGGTTTTACTTGGGTCCATCCTTCTTGAGGAATTTTGACGGTATGTTATTTTGTTAGGGCTGCTATAACAGAGAGGCATAAACAATAGAAATTTATTCTTTCACAGTTCCGTAGGCAAGATGTCTGAGATAAAGTTGTTGGTGGGTTTCTTTTTTTTCCCTGAAGACCTTAAGGAAGAATCTATTCCATGCTTCTGCCCTAGATTTTGGTGGTCCGCTGGCCATCTTTGTTGTTCCTTGGCATGGGAAGCTCAACCCCGATCTCTGCCTCCATCCTTCCTTGGTGTTTGCCCTCTGTGCCATCTCCAAATTTCCCCTTTTCATAAGGACACTGTTCATAACAGATTAGGACCCACCCTTATAACCTCGTTTTAACTCAGTTACCACCACAAAGAACCTATCTCCAAATAAGGTCACATTCTGAGGTACTAGGGGTTAGGACTTCGACATAAGAATTTGGGGAAGACACAATTCAGCCCATAACCTGTGGCATTCACTGGATTCTCAGCCACCATTGGCAAGGCTGAAATCTTTCTCTCCATCCACAAAGTCAGCACACACAATCGCAAATTCAAAATCTTCAGTTCCAGAGCGAAAGCCGTCAAAGGCAAAAGGGTAATCTCCAAGTCAATCTCTTTCTCATCACTGTGTTCTGACCCTTCATCCCCACTTCTGCCACCTCATCCCCTTATCCCTCCTCCAGAAATATATTTGGCCTCCTTGGGATCATCCGGGTCATGAACGCATTTAACAACTGCTCAGCTTTGACACATGTTTCTCCATCACTGCTCTCCTCTATTCTCTTCCCCCTTCGTGCTTCACAAGCAGTGGGCCTCCTTGGACAAACATGTCCACTTCCTTTACACACATCGCACATATTGAAGGAGTGCCTGATGCCTCCATTGTCTACCCACAGTGGCTGCCGTTGGGATGTGGGACAGCAAAGACACTGAGGATAACTGTGACTGCAGCTGAGGGGACCACACCTGACGAAGGAGATGGAGCTGAGACATGGGTGGTGGCTGTGGTGGACGCTGCTTCTGGGGGGACCACAATGGGCAGTTGTGGCTGAGGTCACGTAGCTACCAGAACCACCAGCCTTGCTTGTGACTGAGAGGGTGGGAGGTTTAGACAAGGAGTGGATGGTGAACTCAGCAGCCCCTGGAAGTTTCCACAGTATTTTGAGCCCTGCTATTAAAAGTATTTTAATTGATCTCCCACTTACAGAATCAATGGACTCTTGCACAAACAAAAGGCAAAGCATTGCACAACCAAGTTAGGCCTAGGCCGCCATTTTGAGTTTCTCAGGAACAGTCACTCAGGTCTGTTCCCAGGACTCTGCTCCAAGGCACGTAGTTGAAAGATCATGAAAATACACTCTCCTTGGGGTTAGATTAATAAGACATACTGTAACTTCCTCCCTCTTACCCCATGGAGTTCTAGTACCCATAGGAAATGTTTTGCCAACTTGGGTTTTAAGATAAGACGGTTTCATGTTTGCATACCATAACTCACAAGATCTTTTTATGCATGCTCAATTACGTTCAGCCTTTGCCAAGGAACGCAGCTCCTCACCGGGTGAGTCCCAAGTGGGGCAAGGGATCTGCAGGGGAAGTTCAGAGCGATACCAGCTCTCTCCATTATCCTCTCAAGATATGAAGAGCAGCCCAAGTCCTCAAAAACAACTCTGAAGTTCCTCCCCAATTTGGGGAAAAAGACGGGGTTTCGTACAGACACATGCAAACCCAAGAAAAGGGGCGCTTCCTGATAGAGAACACATCACATTTCCAGATAGGAAGAGATCGTTGCTGCGGACTCCCTGCATTTTATGCAACACGTGGGAGATTCCTCCACGATACCTGGTGAAGTTTCCTGAGACGCTGACGGTGATTCTGGATGGAGACCTGCCAGCAGGGCTGGTATTCAACCAGTACCGATGGCTATAGCTATACAATTGCAGAAGACGGCAGGTCTTTCTTCCCGGTGGTCAGGGAGCCCCCGGAGTGCTGCCTATAACTACGTGGGACCTCCGCCTCTTTCCTGAGCCCAGACCTCCCCAACATAAAACACAAATACGACACCAAGTCTGATCAGCAGCCCGTGATGTGCCCAGCACTAGGGCTTCCATGATTCAAATATCACCTGCCTGTCGCGACAGATTAGTAAGGCTGTTAATCTGGTTTGTTTTGGAAGCAGCTGCCTTCTAGAACTTTTATTACTCTGGCTCTAAATATATATGTATATTTAAATGCGTTGAGGCACGGATAGCTCATAGACTGCTGTCTGCTCAATGTTCAGTGATCACCCGTTTTTATGGTTAATTTCAGTGCCCTTCTTTATTTCAGAACAGACCTGCGGCTGGAGGGTAGTGGCAGCGGGCACGGAGGAACCCCAGCCTCGCAGTGTTTTCCTGTGAGAATTTACCCATATTCAGTTTCAGTCTCCTTATCAGAACGATTTGCATCTTTCAGTCACCACACCATTTCCTGGGGAA
>NW_023254725.1:3413-3552 GCF_002007445.2 Ailuropoda melanoleuca | reverse complement strand
CCCTTCTCATTGGTAATAAAGCAGAGCGTCCAGGAAAACAGCTCCAGCGAACAGCAGCCTTTTCACTGGGGTCCCCGATTCCACATAGGGTGTAGGGGCCTGGGGAGGATCCAGCCCTTAGAACCAAGAAACAAAGTGT
>NW_023254725.1:1709-3205 GCF_002007445.2 Ailuropoda melanoleuca | reverse complement strand
GAAAAGGCCCAAAACACGTCCGTCAGAAACAACACCGTACAGGGACCGTCTTAGCACTATCATCACCCTTCGTGAATAGGGAAACATGATGGAAAGTGGACGTGGAAGCATGACGAGAGTGCACCATAATGGTCTCTGAAACCCCACACAGTCCGGGGAAATATCAACGATCATCATCTCTCGTGAGTAAGGGAGCATGAATGAAAAGGTTCAGGATTTTCGAGGACTCAGCGCCCTTCTCATTGGTAATAAAGCAGAGCGTCCAGGAATACACCTCCAGCGAACAGCAGCCTTTTCACTGGGGACCCCGATTCCACATTGGGTGTAGGGGCCCTGGGGAGGATCCAGCCCTTAGAACCAAGAAACAAAGTGTGAGTGGAAAGCCCTTGAAGTCACGACGGCCTTATGGAAGGTGGAACAGGAATCAAGGTGCTTTGGTACCGTGAGTGAAACACGACGAACACAGCACTGAGAAAGACAATTCGGCCAAAACCCGCTTCCAACGAAATGTTTGCTCCCTGGGGAAATCCTGTCAAAACTGCTGGCGGCAATGGAACGAAAAGGCCCAAAACACGTCCGTCAGAAACAACACCGTACAGGGACCGTCTTAGCACTATCATCACCCTTCGTGAATAGGGAAACATGAGGGAAAGTCGTCGCGGAAGCCTGACGAGTGTGCCCCATAGTGGTCTCTGAGACACCACACAGTCCAAGGAAATATAACGATCATCATCTCTCGTGAGTAAGGGAGCTTGAATGAAAAGCTTCAGAGATTTTCGAGGACTCAGCGCCCTTCTCATTGGTAATAAAGCAGAGCGTCCAGGAAAACACCTCCAGCGAACAGCAGCCTTTTCACTGGGGACCCCGATTCCACATTGGGTGTAGGGGCCTGGGGAGGATCCAGCCCTTAGAACCAAGAAACAAAGTGTGAGTGGAAAGCCCTTGAAGTCACGACGGCCTTATGGAAGGTGGAACAGGAATCAAGGTGCTTTGGTACCGTGAGTGAAACACGACGAACACAGCACTGAGAAAGACAATTCGGCCAAAACCCGCTTCCAACGAAATGTTTGCTCCCTGGGGAAATCCTGTCAAAACTGCTGGCGGCAATGGAATGAAAAGGCCCAAAACACGTCCGTCAGAAACAACACCGTACAGGGACCGTCTTAGCACTATCATCACCCTTCGTGAATAGGGAAACATGAGGGAAAGTGGTCGCGGAAGCCTGACGAGAGTGCCCCACAGTGGTCTCTGAGACACCACACAGTCCAGGGAAATATCAACGATCATCATCTCTCGTGAGTAAGGGAGCATGAATGAAAAGGTTCAGGATTTTCGTGGCCTCAGCGCCCTTCTCATTGGTAATAAAGCAGAGCGTCCAGGAAAACACCTCCAGTGAACAGCAGCCTTTTCACTGGGGACCCCAATTCCACCTTGGGTGTAGGGGCCTGGGGAGTATCCAGCCCTTAGAACCAAGAAACAAAGTGTGAGTGGAAAGC
>NW_023254725.1:648-1420 GCF_002007445.2 Ailuropoda melanoleuca | reverse complement strand
GAGAGTGCCCCATAGTGGTCTCTGAGACCCCACAGAGTCCAGGGAAATATCAACGATCATCATCTCTCGTGAGTAAGGGAGCATGAATGAAAAATTTCCAGATTTCCGAGGACTCAGCACCCTTCTCATGGGTAATAAAGCAGAGCGTCCAGGGAAACACCTCCAGCGAACAGCAGCCTTTTCACTGGGGACCCCGATTCCACATTGGGTGTAGGGGCCTGGGGAGGATCCAGCCCTTAGAACCAAGAAACAAAGTGTGAGTGGAAAGCCCTTGAAGTCACGACGGCCTTATGGAAGGTGGAACAGGAATCAAGGTGCTTTGGTACCGTGAGTGAAACACGACGAACACAGCACTGAGAAAGACAATTCGGCCAAAACCCGCTTCCAACGAAATGTTTGCTCCCTGGGGAAATCCTGTCAAAACTGCTGGCGGCAATGGAACGAAAAGGCCCAAAACATGTCCGTCAGAAACATCACCGTACAGGGACCGTCTTAGCACTATCATCACCCTTCGTGAATAGGGAAACATGAGGGAAAGTGGTCGCGGAAGCCTGACGAGAGTGCCCCATAGTGGTCTCTGAGACACCACACAGTCCAGGGAAATATCAACGATCATCATCTCTCGTGAGTAAGGGAGCATGAATGAAAAGGTTCAGGATTTTCGAGGACTCCGCGACATTCTCATTGGTAATAAAGCAGAGCGTCCAGGAAAACACCTCCAGCGAACAGCAGTCTTTTCACTAGAGACCCCGATTCCACATTGGGTGTAGGG
>NW_023254725.1:0-404 GCF_002007445.2 Ailuropoda melanoleuca | reverse complement strand
TGGCCCAAAACACGTCCGTCAGAAACAACGCCGTACAGGGACCGTCTTAGCACTATCATCACCCTTCGTGAATAGGGAAACATGATGGAAACTGGACGTGGAAGCATGATGAGAGTGCACCATAGTGGTCTCTGAGACACCACACAGTCCAGGGAAATATCAACGATCATCATCTCTCGTGAGTAAGGGAGCATGAATGAGAAGGTTCAGGATTTTCGAGGACTCAGCGCCCTTCCATTGGTAATAAAGCAGAGCGTNATTGGTATTAAAGCAGAGCGTCCAGGAAAACACCTCCAGCGAAGAGCAGCCTTTTCATTGGGGACACCGATTCCACATAGGTTGTAGGGGCCTGGGGAGGTTCCAGCCCTTAGAACCAAGAAACAAAGTGTGAGGGGAAAGCACTT
>NW_023254724.1:0-6129 GCF_002007445.2 Ailuropoda melanoleuca | reverse complement strand
GGCCTCCATCTCTTCCAGATTGCTTAGTTTTTTGGCATATAGCTGTTGATAAAAATTTCTAATTATCCTTCTAATTTCAATGTTGTTGGTCATTACCTCTCCCTTTTCACTCATAATTTTAATAATTTTGGTCCTTTCTCTTTGTTTTTGGATAAGTCTTGCCAGTGGTCTGTCAATTTTATTGATTCTCTCAAAGAACCAGCTCCTCATCATGTTTATTTGCTCTACTGTACTTCAGGTTTCTAATTGATTGATTTCTGCTCTAATTTTGGTCAACTGCTTCCTTGTGAGTGGGTTAGGCCTGTCCCTCTCTTGCTGTTCCAGCTTCTTGAGTTGAGAATATAGAAACTGCATTTTGAAACTAAATAGTATTTTGAGCAAAGTCATTCTTCCACTAACTTACTTTGATAGCTCTACCAAAAGGAGTCATTTATCAAATAGTGAAGAAAATAAATAACAATAAATGCTCTTAAACCTAGAGTCTATGATCTCAGAATGCACATTATTGTTGGCATTAGTTATAGCCAACTTTATCTCCCCACTTTGTACAGTATTTTTTAAAAACTGTTACATGATGGCTCCTATTATAGTTAGTATCCACCAAAGGGTATGAACATAGCTTGCTTATAGTGGAGATGTATTTTCTCATTAGTTTTCAGAAGTACACCACAGAAGTGTTATATAGCACAAACTATATCATAAAAAGCAAGACAGCAAGAAGAGAGAAACTTGTGATAAAGCTGTGTGAATGTCCTCTATTTCTATAAGGATTCAGGGTTTTCACCATAATTTTTTTGTTGAAACAAAACATGATGAAACATAAGTATAGCTCTGCAGATTATATTTAACTGGATAGGATCTGGCTTTGGATATCATATGTAGTTACAACTGCTCTTGGGTGATGTGGAGTAAAATGGAGATTTTTCTCTTTGTGTATATGAATTTCTAAGGTTGAAGAAGTAAGAGAGAACCCTAATTCAGAATTTGAATGTGATTTTATTCTTAACTGCTCAAAACCATTTATTTTCTCACTGTATTTTGCATCACCATAAGGATACCATAGAAAGTTTCTCTGAAGCCTCAGAGAGAATTAATAAGGGAAAGTGAATTGAAGTCTTGTTTTATCTCTTCAAAGATTAGCTTTTATCTTTAAATATTTTATTGGAAAAAATTCTACCATTCTAAAGTTTAAAAACACTGCTTGAGAGGGCCTGGTAATCTCAATTGAGAAAGGTCATGATGACCAATTCCAGTAAACGACTATTCAAATTGAGTTGAGTAATTAAAAAAATCTGGTGTTCAGAAGCACACATTAATTGCTCTGAATATTCTAGAAAACTAAATTTTTAATTTAGATTTTGGAGAGTTGGATGAGCTCAAATCAGATCAAATTTATTCTCCTTGGGAATNCTTGGGAAGTGATTATAAAATAATGCCAATTAACTTTCTTCCAGGAGGATATTTAATAGCATCATTTAGAAGTGCTTCATGGGATTATTACAGAATTGGGCAATTCTTTTTTCCATGAAAAATTATTTAAATTATTTCTTTTTAAAGCATGTAGATAAATAAGCAATTGCCAAGAATACAACATCTGCTGGAGTAGCACAGATATAAGACAGAACTCTCAGACATAGAAAGGCAGAGAACTTCAGCAGAACAAAAATGATTTCATAAACTGCATGGCAGTTGACCATCTTGAATTGGATGGTTTCCTACTCTAAAGCAAAACTTCGGTAGATATCAATAGGCAGAACAAGCAAACTGACAAAAACAGTATTCAAGGACTTTATTTTAAGCAAGAACATAAGCAAATGTTAAGACATTGTCTTCACTGTCTAACACAGTAGCCATTAGTCACTTGTGATGAGTGAGCCCTTGAAACATGGTCAGTCCAAATTAAGATGTGCATTGGGTATAATATACACATTAGACTCAAGCACTTATTATGAAAATAGTTAAAATATCTCAATAATTTTATATTAATTACATTTAGGAATGAAGTGGACATAGTGGTAGGGGGTTATTATCTGTTTCTTTCTGACACTAGAAAAAGGCTATCTATAAGAACCCACTGATAATTTTATATGCACATAGAAGAAACTGTATATAGCTCAAACACTATAATTTGGCTTAGTAATTTTCAACAAATACTATACTATTTTTAATCCTTTCCATAAAAGGAGTCTATCAGATATCAAACTGAAAGAAACTTATCTGATTATCACAGTAAAAAATTTTCAGGCCTAGAATGAACTAAATAATGTAAGCAATTTACTCCCAGATTTTGGTTAAATGAGACCCTTTTCTATTTATATGGGATCAATGTTTTATTTCACCAGAATGATATACAACATTTTTGTGTCGCTAGTTATTAAGTTAAATCTAACAAGTATTATTGAAAATGATTATGCATAATGCCCAGAATTTGTCCTCATGGGAAGTAAAATTAAATGCTATGTCAACAAATGTACAGTTAATTATTTTTACAACATATATTTTTGAAGCATCTACTCTATGTCTAGCACTGTTAGGAAATATAATATTAAAAGACCAAATGTACTATTTGTTAACAGAAGTCACAATAGGAATCAGAGAATTAGAAGTTGTGCATTTGGGTTGCTTATAATACACTTTGTGACATTCATGAATGTGTCAGGTAGTATTACACTTACTATCATCATAACAACCTTATAAATTAACTGCTTTTATTATCATCATTTTATAAATGAAAAAATTCGGGCTAAAAGAGGCTAAGGTGACATAACTTGCAGTTATTTAAGTGGATCAAGAAGGATCCCAATTCAGGAGTCTGGCTCCAGTAACCATACTTTTAACTATCTGGATATTGGAAGAAAGAAATTTATGTTGGAAGGGATAGCATAAGTGAACAGGACAACAAAAAGCATGTATGTAGTTAGGGAATATTAGCTGGTCCTGCTGTGGGTACCTTGTTTGTATTGACTCAGATTCTTTGGTTGCAAAAAAACCAATTTTTTTCTAACTTAGGCAAGATTTTTGGTTTGTCACACATTAATATAAATACTTGAAGTGAGATTCATAAATAAGTAAAATGAGTCCTGTTCTAGATATTCAGATTTGGCTGCCATAATAAATACATTCCATCAAAATTTTCCTTCTGTTTCATCCCAATAACTTTGAATCAATATTAATTAAGATTCAAAGTACTGGACTCTGACCATAAACCATTAATGAGATAAACTATAAGGACAGAAAGAACTGCAAAGGAATTTGCTCTTGGTAAGTCGTATTGTCTAATTATGAAACTATATTTTAAAGGCACTGTAAGATAGAGAAAATCCGTAAGTATTAAATGTATTTGGAACTAGGGTTCTCATAATGTGAANATAAACCATTAATGAGATAAACTATAAGGACAGAAAGAACTGCAAAGGAATTTGCTCTTGGTAAGTCGTATTGTCTAATTATGAAACTATATTTTAAAGGCACTGTAAGATAGAGAAAATCCGTAAGTATTAAATGTATTTGGAACTAGGGTTCTCATAATGCGAGATGGGAGGCACAAATATTGAATGATAGAAAGATAGGGAGGACTCAGAATTTTGGATTTGAATTGGTGGTATCTTGGTGTGAACTCTTAACTTCTCTGCTCACTGAAGGAGCCTAGAAACAATGACATCCTACTATCAATATGCACAAGTAGAGGTTAACTCTTGGTTTCTAAATACTGTTTTCCACTAAACAAAACCACGAGTTATTAGAGAATTAGCAGCTTCCAGAACTAGGGCAAGGAAAGTACAAGATAAAACCGTTCAGTCTTATTGTGAAAACAAGGAGGAGCTAAAAAATTGATAGAATCATAGCAAAAGGACAGAGAACCAGCTCGAAGGGGCATCCAATGATCAAATTGGGCCAAATCAGCATAAAAAAATATAATGCATACACTGCATTGAATACAATGAAATCATAAGTTCATTTTAATACTAAAACAAGTGGTGTGGCTGGGGTGCCTGGGTGGCACAGCGGTTAAGCATCTGCCTTCAGCTCAGGGCGTGGTCCCGGCGCTTTGGGATCAGATCGAGCCCCACGTCAGGCTCTTCTGCTATGAGCCTGCTTCTTCCTCTCCCATTCCCCCCTCTTGTGTTCCCACTCTCGCTGGCTGTCTCTATCTCTATCGAATAAATAAATAAAATCTTTAAAAAAAAAGTGGTGTGGGACAGAAGACTTTTCTCTACAGAAAAATGCCAATGAACACATATATAAGGAATGACATGGTTAGAGAAATCATCATTTTGTAGTCACAATATAATATTTAATTCATGCAGCCATTATCAATTGATGCTCAAATGCACACAAAAAGAAAAATATAAGACTATTTAATTCTTCCATTCACATAGAGGTAGTCTTTTAAAAACACATTATTAAAAAGCAGTATTCCTTTTAAAAAACAATATTTCTTTTATTCAGACAGTTTCAATTTACTTCATCATAAAATGAGTTCCTTGGGAGCATGACTTGAGGTAGGCGTTATCTAATGACTACCCAGTAGTTTTTGGAGAGATGTGATAAAGCATGACAATAGTTATATTCAACCAAAAAAAAAAAACACACAGAATGATTATTTCTAAATTGCCTAATTAAATATGACAATAATGTTCTCTTCTACTGCACTGATTTCTTTCAAAAGAAACACGCTTCAGACAGAGCTATAATTTATAAAAGAGAAAGACATATTTAACCATTTTATAGAACGAATGGTTATGTTCACAGGTAATGTCATTAGGCAATTAGCTTTGTGTCCCTTTTGTACCATATAAAATCATTTGATTTTTCAATATGTGAGCCAGGAGCCACGCTCACATAGCATTAAATTATTAAAGATGAAAAGCTATAGTTTATTCTTTAAATAATTATTATCAAAATGAATGAATCTTCAGAGCCATTACATTTGGTAGATCAGAACTAAATATTTTTAGGGTGCCTGATGATGTAATCAGTTAAGCATCTGACTCTTGATTTCAGCTCAGGTCAAGATCTCAGGGTCATGAGATTGAGTTGAGTGTCAGCCTCTGCATTCAACATGGAGTCTCCTTGTCGCTCTCCTTCCCTGCCTTTGTGCATGCATGCTCTCTCTCTTAAATAAAAAAATAATTAATTAATTAATTAAAATCTTTTTAAAAAGAACTAAACATTTTTATGCAAGTATTTTTTATCATATTTATACTCAATTTTTTTAAAAATTTTTTTGAGGTTGCGATGACTGAGGAGGGCTGATGACAGGCTACTGTAAATCTGGATGAGAAACACTGGTCACTGAGCTCAAAAGATGGCTGTGGAAGGAAAGTGTTGGGGGCAGTGTGTAGGGAACAAATTTAAAAACTATTGAGAAAACAGGGTACCTGAGTGGCTCAATTGGTTAAGTGTCTGACTTGGGCTTATGTCATGATCTATAGCCCCATATGGAGCCCCATACAGAGCACATCAGGTTCCCTGCTCAGTGGGGAGTTTGCTTGGCCTTCTGCCCTCCCCCCACTCATTCTCTCCCTCTCTCTCAAATAAATAAAATCTTAAGAAAAAATTGAGAAAACAGATAACAACAGTAGCATTTTTTTCCCATAGTAATCTAGAAGTGCAAGTCTTTGATATAATTTTCTCATATTTTGATAATCATTTTTTAAAAATATTTTGTTTATTTATTTATTTATTTATTTGAGAGAGAGAGAATGTCAGCAGGGGGAAGGGGGAGGGAGGAACAGAGGGAGAAGGACAANAGAGGGAGAAGGACAAGCAGATTCTGTGTTGAGTGCAAAGCCAGTAAATCAGAGAGCCTGAGGGTTGTCATGGGAACTCTATCACATGACCTTAATGTATTAATCATAATTATTTTGTATTTCCTTTCTGATAACTCCAACATGTGTACCATATCTGAGTCTAGTTCAGATGACTGTGTTGTCTTTTCCCACTATGTGTTCTTGCCTTTTTGCATACCTTATGATATTTTGTTGAGAGCTGTACATGTTATCTTGGGAAATAGGAAATAAAGTAAATTGTCCTTCAGTGCAAGGATTTATATTCATCTGTCTTGGAATTGGACTCTGTTTAACATTTGTTGTAGTTAATAGGTGTCAGAGGCTTCAAATTATCCTA
>NW_023254723.1:0-3542 GCF_002007445.2 Ailuropoda melanoleuca | reverse complement strand
CTTGTTTCTGTGTGTTAGGAAAGTCAGCTATGTCTCCTGTTCTTGAGGGTAATGGCCTTATAAAGAAGAGGTCACGGAGCACCCTGCTGTGTAGCGTCCCCTGTTCCCCAGGGCCTGGCGCTTCCAGGAGCATCTCCACTGTGTACTGTGTGCACTTGCTGTTGTGTCCTGGCTGCTTTATCCTTCAGGCCAGTCATCTGCAGAGGCTCTCTTTTTCTGCTGTGGGCAATTTCAGGTCCCTAACCTGAATGTGGCAAGTTTCAACTAAGTGAGTTGTGGCCTGCTTCTGAAATGAGACTTGTTGCCACTGCCACTGGAACTGAGAGTCTGCCAAATTGCCTGTTTGGAAGGCATGGTGTTGGTAGGGGTTTGGGCTGGTCTTCTGGGGGAAGGTGTCTGTAGTACTGGGACTTACATAATCCTGACTGCAAAGTGCCTTTTCACTGGAGTATGGGGGGTGGGGCTTGGTGTAAACAAGTTAGGTTACAAACGTCTGCACTGGACTGGTTCCTACAGGTGGCCCTGTGTTTATGCTGAAGGGCAAGGGTGGGAATGGCAATAGCCAATTTATTTGTTCTGGGCAGGGCCTATTCATGAGCACTGTCTTTCTAGGACATCCAATGACTTGAGCAGATAACCTCCCCACTGTGTGCCCCAGGCACTCTTCAGATCACTGTTCCCATGCCTTGTGTCCACAGGTTGTTTTTCTGCCTTCTCTCCAGGAGCAGCGCAATGCCCTCCAGGCTGTATCCTAGCGACACCTGCTAACCTTTAAAACTCTAGGCCTTAACCCCCCTGCTTGCCAGAATCCATGAAATTTGGCCCTTTTCACTGTCTAAGCCAATTTCTCTGAGAATTGGTTTTCCTTGTGCACTCTCCTGTTAGTCTGTCTCTCACCCTTCCCCACCACCACAGCAGCCATGTTTCTGTCCTAAACCTTGTCTCCGTACTTCCTACCTTCAGTGTGGCCTCTTCTCTACCTTTAGTTGTGGAGTTTGTTCTGCCAGCCTTCAGGCCTATTTCTGGAGTATTTAGAATGATTTGATAGTTATCTAGTTGTACTGNTTGTATTTGTGGAATGAGGTGAGCCTAGGTCCTCCTACTCCACTACCATTTTCTCCAGTCACCCCTCATTGTAACCAGTTTTAAATGCATGGTTCAGTACATTAAATATATTCTCATTCTTGTGAAACAGATCTCCAGAACTTTTTCGTCTTCCCAAACTGAAACTCTGTACCCATTAAACAAAACTATGCATTCTCCCTCCAGCTCCTGGCAACCGTCTTTCTACCTTCTGCCTCTATGAATTTGACTACTTTAGGTACCTCATATAAATGCAATTATGCAGTCCTTGTCTTTTTGTGACTGGCTTAGTTCACTTAGCATAATGTCTTCAAGGTTCATCTGTGTCATAGGATGTAACAGGATTTCCTTCATTTTTAAGATTAATAATTCATTGTTTGTATATATCACATTGTATTCCATGGATACTTGGNTGTATATATCATGTTGTATTCCATGGATACTTGAGGTACTCCTACCTCTTGACTATTATGAATAGTGCTGCTATGAACAGAGGTGTGCAGATGTCTCTCTGCAACCCTGTTTTCAGTTCTTTGGATGTATGCCCAGAAGTAAGATTGCTACATCTTACATCAGAATATTCTATTTTGAATTTTTTGAGGAACCTCCATATTGTTTTCCATAATAGTTGCATCATTTCACAATCCCACTAACTGTAATAGGGTTCCATTTTCTCTACAACTTCACTGACATTTACTTTCTATTTTTTTGATAGTAGCAATTAATGGGTATGCAGTGTTTCTTCCTGTAATTTTGATTTGCATTTCTCTGATGATTAGTAATGTTGGATATCTTTTTGTATGCTTGTTGGCCATTTCCTTTGCCCATTTTTTTCACTAGGTTATCTGATTTCTTTTGTTGTTGAGTTGTAGGTGTTTATATATTCTGGATAAAACCTTTGATAAAGNTTATCAGATATATGATTTGCACATATTTTCTCCCATTTCATAGGTTGCCTTTTCATTCTGTTGGTTGTGTCCTTTAATGCACAAAAGTTTTTAAGTTTGATGTAGCCCCACTTTTCTGTTTTCACTTTGTTGCCTGTGCTTTTTTTTTTTAAAGATTTTATTCATTTATGTGACAGAGAGACAGCCAGCGAGAGAGGGAACACAGCAGGGGAGAGGGAGAGGAAGAAGCAGGCTCCCAGCCGAGGAGCCCGATGTGGGACTCGATCCCGGAACCCTGGGATCACGCCCTGAGCCGAAGGCAGTCGCTTTAACGACTGCGCTACCCAGGCACCCCNAGCCCCACTTTTCTGTTTTCACTTTGTTGCCTGTGCTTTTGATATCAAATCCAAGAAATCATTGCTGCATCCAATGTCACGAAACTTTTCCACTATGTTTTCCTCCAGGAGTTTTAGGTTTTATGCTTATGCCTTTAATCCACTTTGAGTTAACATTTTGTGTGTCGGTGTACGGTTAGGCTCTAATTTCATTCTTTTGCAAGTAGATATCCAGCTTTCCTAGCACCATTTGTTGGAGAGACTGACCTCTCCTCATTATGTGCTCTTCACGCCTTTGTTGAAGACCATTTGACCATATACAGGAAAGTTTTCTCTGCACTTTTTATTCTATTCCATTTGTCTGTTTGTCTTTGTTTATGCGAGTACCACACTGTTTACATATAGTAGCTTTGTAATCAAATGAATTTTAAGATGAATTTTTCTATTTCTTCAAAAAATGAAATTGGGATTTTGGTAGAGATTGCACTGAGCCTGTAGATTGCTTTGAGTAGTATCAACATCTTAACAATACTAAGTTTTCCAGTCCTTCAACATGGGATAGCTTTTTATTTATTTGTGTCTTTAATTTCTTTCTACAATGTTTTGTAGCTTTTAATGTGTCCAGTAAGTGAGTTTGAAAATATTTTAGAACCAAAAGTTTCATTATACTCTTGAGAACATAAATATTACCATGTAAAGCATTGGGGTGTATTTACCTAAAATTCTCTTTGCTTTAAAATTATTTGACTTTCTAGCTTTCTAGTTTCTGTTAATCTATTAATTATGCATTCTACCAATGTGTAAATTGCTAGAGTGATTTTTTCAATATTAGTATTAAAATTTTATATATCTCATGCAAAACATAGGCATCTGCCTTCTGCAGTGCATAAAATTTGTCAAACTTTTTTGTAGTTGAAATTAAACAAGGTTGGCACTAAGTAAAATAGCGAAGGATAGAAAGTTCTATCCATAATGTTCTATGTCTGATATTCTTTTTTTTGAACTGTTTTTCCCCACTTGTTCATTACTATATAGCAGTGATTCTCAGTTCTCCTCCACAACTGTCCCAAGGTACATTTGGCCTTGCGATATTTTTGGTCATCACAACATGGGTGAGAGCCACTGGCATCTAGTGGGTAGCAGGCAGAGATGCTGCTAAACATCAAACAATGCAGACCCCCCCCAAGAGTTATGTGGTAAAAGGTCAATGGTGCCAAAGTTGAGAAACTGAAATATA
>NW_023254722.1:0-1963 GCF_002007445.2 Ailuropoda melanoleuca | reverse complement strand
TGCTCCAATGAGCAAACTCTTCTCCCACTGTATCCCGATGTCCCGACGATGTGGTCTCAGGAAAGCCTGCGATGAGAGCCGTTCCCTCCACGGCAGACTTTGGGTCAGGTCTTACCCCTGACGCCTCTGGCCGTTTGCCTGGAGGGACCCAAAGGTAACACAGGGAGGCCCAGAACCAGCCAAGCCAGCCAGACACCTCTGTGATCCGACTGTGCAGCCCCAGCTCCCCTCCNTGTGTGTGTGTGTGTGTGTAGAGGGGTCATGCGGGGTGGGCCCACCCTGAGCAGGAGCAGGCTGATGAGGAATCGGTGCCCGGTGGGTGGATCACGTCACACCCAGGTCAAGGCTGGCTGGTGGGACGGGGTGTGCGGGGGCGGCCCCCTTCTCCCGGGGCTTACCCCGAGCCCTGTAGGTGTATCTCACTGCATCCCAGGTGCCGCGCTGTGCACGCACAGGTCTGTGTCTGATGTGGGAGCCGCAGGGGGATCGAGGAGGACAGTGAGGATGGGCAGGCAGGGATATGATGGCTCTGAGCTGGCTACCGGTCCCTGTCTTTGCAGAGCCCCATAGAAGCCGCATTGTTTTCTGCTCCTGCACCTGGCTCTCACAATGGTCGGAAGCAGCGTTTGGGGGCATCTCTCTCCCTGCAGAGTTGCTGATGAAGGGATGGAGTGGCCTGCAGCTCAGACGCAGCTGTGGCAGGTGTCCCTCCAGCTTCAGGTGGTCTGGCCTTGGCTTCTGGAGGGGCACGGGCTTCTGCTCCTGCACCTGGATCCTCAGAATCTGCGAAAGGGGCAGTTGGAGGCAGCTCTGAGGGGTCAGAGGGGTTCACAGCTGCGAGAGGAGAAAAGCTCTCCCACGTGCCTGCCTCTCCCTGTGCCTTTGCAGAGACAGAACCCAGCCCAGGGCCTCCCAGAGCAGCCGCAGCCAGGAAGGAACCCTNCACCGGGACGTCTCCCCGACTGCCGTCCACCCGCTGGGTGCTCTGAGCCAAGTCCTTGCTCCTGGCCCCACACCAGCCTCCTGGGGCTCCTCCCTGTGGGACCAGCACCGACCCAACCCCACACACCACATACACTTACCCTAGGTCTTCTCACCCTCGGGCTCTGCCTCCTTGGTTTCTGGCTCGTGGATCACGATCCGGTGAAGAAAAACCGGGGACAGTGTCCTGGGCAGTGTCAGAAGCCTTCCCAGATGGTCTCGAGCATCTGCTCCTAGAGAGCCCTTTGTAGTCACTCCCTCTCTCAGGGAGATGGGGCGGGTGTCCGTTAGCCTTCTCTCAATGTCATCTGTGGCCTTCTGTAAAGACAGGGACCGGTAGCCGGCCCGGGGGCATCACAGCCCTGCCCGGCCATCCCCACTGTCCTCCTGCCCAGTCCCCCTCCTGCCCCCCGATCAGACACAGACCTGTGCGTGCACAGCCCAGAGTCTCCCGCAGAAGCCGCAGCCAGGAAGGAACCGTCACCGAGACGTCTCCCCGACTGCCGTCCACCAGCTTGGTGCTCTGAGTCCAGTCTTTCTTCTAGCCCCACACCAGCCTCTGGGGCTCCTCCGTGTGGGGCCAGGACCGACCCTTCACCAGACACCCACATGCACCTACCCTCGGTTTTCTTAACCTTGGGCTCGGCCTCCGTGCATCCGGGTCCTCCAGCAGAGTCCAGGGAAGGTGGGCACGGCACTCCAGGTCGGAACCAGGCATGTTGAGTTGCACGTAGGCTGCCAGCTGCTTCAGACGGAACATCTGGGGGCTGACAAGTCCTCCGAGTACTGGTCCAGCCAGGTGCCCAGAATGGAGGAGATGGCCCTGGAGGTAGGTGGACAGGCAGCAGAGTCAGTACCTGGCCCTTCCTTGCACACGGCCCCCTGGAGCACCCCTGGGTATGCTCTGACCGGAGACCAGGCCTGCCTAGCCCACCCCCACTGCCATCCAGGCAGGGGCAGGTCTGGCCAACAGGTGCAGCCA
>NW_023254721.1:0-713 GCF_002007445.2 Ailuropoda melanoleuca | reverse complement strand
AAGACAATTCGGCCAAAACCCGCTTCCAACGAAATGTTTGCTCCCTGGGGAAATCCTGTCAAAATGCTGGCAGCAACGGAACGAAGAGGCCAAAACACGTCCGTCAGAAACAACACCGTACAGGGACCGTTAGCACTATCATCACCCTTCATGAAGAGGGAAACATGAGAGAAAGTTTTCGCGGAGGCATGACGAGAGTGCCTCATAGTGGTCTCGGAGACCGCACACAGTCCAGGGAAATATCAACGATCATCATCTCTCTTGAGTAAGGGAGCATGAATGGAAAGGTTCAGGATTTTCGAGGACTCAGCGCCCTTCTCATTGGTAATAAAGCAGAGCGTCCAGGAAAACACCTCCAGCGAACAGCAGCCTTTTCACTGGGGACCCTGATTCCACATTGGGTGTAGGGTCCTGGGGAGGATCCAGCCCTTAAAACCAAGAAACAAAGTGTGAGGGGAAAGCCCTTGAAGTCACGACGGCCTTATGGAAGGTGGAACAGGNTGGAACAGGAATCAAGGTGCTTTGGTACCGTGAGTGAAACACGACGAACACAGCACTGAGAAAGACAATTCGGCCAAAACCCGCGTCCAACGAAATATTTGCTCCCTGGGGAAATCATGTCAAAATTGCTGGCGGCAACGGAATAAAAGGCCCAAAACACGTCCGTCAGAAACAACACCGTACAGGGACCGTCTTAGCACTATCATCACCCT
>NW_023254720.1:0-3675 GCF_002007445.2 Ailuropoda melanoleuca | reverse complement strand
AAAAAAAAAAAAACAGTTACCAGGGAAAGGGGAGCTACCACTTGATGGTACAGAATTCCTATTTGGGGGGATAAAAAATGTTTTGAAACAGAGCAGTGATGTTGCACAACGTGGTGAATGTAATTAATGTCATTGAATCGATGATACACTAAACAATGGCTAAATGGCAATTTTTATGTTAGAGCTATCTCCCCACAATTTTTTTTAACTTAGGAAAAGAAGAAGAGCAGAACTGAGGAAACCCAAATAGGTATCTATGGGGCAGAGCTGGCTGGAAAATGTGGGGGGGGTCTTGATTTATTTCACTCTTTAACTACTCATGCATTTGCAATATGTTCATAGTGTATAAATAATATTAGTGACTCTAGAGGATTCATTTCTGTCCCATTAAACCATTAAAGACTTTTTCTTCCAACTCTAAAAAAAAAAATGTGTTAAGTGGGGTTCCAGTGGGAACCCCAGAGTTCCCAGTAAACAATTTTTTTAAAGACTTTATTTTTATTTATTTGAGAGAGAGAGAGCATGAACCGGGGGTGTGGGGGTGGGAAGGGCAGAAGGGGAGGGAGAGAGAGAGTGAAAGAATTTCAAGCAGACGCCATGCTGAACATGGAGCCCAACTTGGGGCTCAATCTCAAGACCCCGAGATCATGACCTGAGTGGAAACCAAGAGTCAGACGCCTAACCGACTGAGCCACCCAGTCGCCCCATCCCCTCAGCAAAGGACTTTGAACAAAACTTTCAGCCTCAGTACTTGCCAGTGGGCAGCCCGTGACTGTCATCTTTCTCAGGCATGTGGACGTTCCACCCGTGATATAGAACATGCATATTCTGCATGTGACCTTCAACCTGAGAGCAGTTTGCACTAATCCACCGCCCCCCACCCACCCCCGGAATGCGGCACTGGTGAAACTACACAGGGAAAGAATGTTCGGTACTGGAAGAGCAGAAAGTAGAATTAAGAGAGAGCAAGTGGGTTGTTCTCCCTCCCAGGACACAGACCCTCTTTAATGGCTTTGGTCGGAACTTTACTCTTGACCTTCCAGAAGGCGGTGAAATGACATAGAAACAAAGGAGTTCGTCAGCTTCCAGGTAGCCAAGTGGTGAGAAAGTTTAAATTCAGAGGATGTGACAGGATAGTTAAAAATACACTGAGAGCAGGCAACACCCAGAACAATGAGATAACAAAGTAGGTCAGGGCCATTCACAGGGGTCAGAGGACNAGGGCCGTTCACGGTGGTCAGAGGATGCTGCTTGTGCCAGGCAGAGAGGGAGCCCGTACTGGGTACTGGAATTGTTGATACTGTTTCTTGATTATCATATACAATTATGTATTTCAGGGTATTGTCACTCATCCATAGCAAATAGCAAAGTAATAAGGAAGGAAGAAGGGAAGAGAAATAGGGAGAGAAGGAGGTAGAGAAAGAGAGAGAGAAGGGAAAGAGGGAAGGAGGAAAGGAGGGAAGAGAGGAAGGGAGAAGAGGAAGGAAGGGAGGAAGGGAAGAAGGAAGGAAGGAAGGAAAGAAGGAAGGAAGAAAGGAAGGGAGGGGAGGGAGGAAGGGAGGTAAGAAGGAAGGGAGGAGGGAGGGAGGAAGGAAAGAGGAAAGGGAGGGAAGGAAGATGCTAGATGAGGAAACTCACAAATGAATTCCTTTTAATAGGGAGATAAAAATATAAAGCAACACGTGGGGGAATATTGAATGTGAAGTATTGATCAGAGAGAATCTATGGTTCAGGGGAATGGGAAAGTATCAGAGTAGCTAAGAAAGAGCCAGAACAGTACTCGGTAAATTCCAGAGAAACGCAGAGCAGCCAGACCCTGATGGAGCAGAGAGGGGAAACAAGGAGGGATAACAGACAGACTGTGGGATAGTTACATTTTTTTTTAATCTCAAGAGGAGAGCCCACTCGGGGAAGACAAAATTCTCCATCAAAGCCACCTGCTCATATGCCATTCCAGGTGCCTGAAAGCAGAAAGGCTACTTTATGCTAATGACGTTATGATAAGGGGAAGGACACATAGAAAGGAAGAAACAGTGAGGGTGTGGTGTGTGAATTTCCTTCTGCCTTTAAAGAATTACCACAAACCTAGTGGCTTAGAACAACACAGGATTATTTGTTACCCTGGAAGTCAGAGGTCCAAAATGGGTGTCACAGGGCTCAGATCAAAGCGTCTGCAGGGCCGCCTTTCTTCTAGAGGTTCTAGGGGACAATCCACTTCCTTGCCTTTCCGCGATGCTGGAGGCCGGCAGTTCTGGGCTCGCGGCCCCTTCTTCCACCTGCAGCGCGGGCAGCACGGCACCTCTCCCTCTGACTCCGACTTCTTGCACTTGTAAGGACCCTGTGATTATAATGGGGCCATCTGAGTAGCCTCCCTCTTTAAAGATCACCTGAATAACAGCGTCAATTCCATTGGCAACCTGAACTCCTCTTTGCCATGTAACATAACATACTCCCAGGTTGGGACAAAACCATATCTTTGGGGGAGCCATTACTCGGCTTCCCACAGCGTGGAACCACCATGACACAGTTAACGCCATCCCAAGAGAAGGTCTGAACAGAGGTCTGGGACGGGCTGTGCCACAGACCGAAACTGCTGTCTAGGGAAACACTGCAACTTGCAGCCCCCTTGGACCTCCAGGCCAAGGAGAGAGATCTCCCGAGTCTTGCCCCCCTGTTGTGTCTCTCCCTCGCTCCAGTCGGAGTCTGTGTCAAGGAATCAGTCATTCAGCTGCATATCCCAGGTACCTCACCAGCTGACTCATCAGCGTCACTGCCAGGCGCAAATCCCAAATTCTCCTTGGCCAAGACTGGAGAAAGGCGGCCGTCTGTTCACCATCCTGGCGCTCCCTTCAGGAAAGAAGTGGGGAAGCCCCCTGCTTAGATGCCTCCCCTGTCCTCACTGTCTCTCTGGCAGGTTGCACCCATCCAGACGAGTCCACAGTAAGCTTCATTCTTAGATCCATTCTGCAGGTGACAAGCCAAAGCCTAGAGATGTTAAGGAGCTTGTCCCCAGCTTGTCCTGACTAGTAAACAATGGAACGGGGATTCAGCTCCAGATCCCTCTGACCCCCAAGGCTCAGTTGTCCATTCAGCGGGCACGAGTATGCTGTTACATTGTAGGTGCACAGATACAAGGCACAGTATCTATTTTCAATGCATTCAATTTAAAGGACACGGTGACAAAGAAAATGTATATAGAAGAATATATATCATATATATAGGATATATAGATATCATATAGAATATGTATACAATATCTATATATTGTATATAGAAGAATATATATATTGTGTGTATATATATACACTGAATAATATTCCAGTATATATATATAGTATATATATGTATATACAGTATATATATACATACAGTATATATATACTGTATATATTATTCAGTGGAATATTATTCAGCCATAAAGAAGAATGAAATCTTGCCATTTGCAACAATATGGATAGATCTAGAAAGTATAATGTGAAGTGAAATAAGTCAGTCAGGGAAAGATAAACACCATATGACTTCACACATATGTGGAATTTAAGAAACAAAACAAACAAACAAGAGAGACACACCCAAAAGCAGACTCTTGACAGTCAGAGTGGGTGCCCAGGAGATGAGCACTGAGGCCTGTACAAAACTGTTGAATCACTGCATCATTGACCTGGAACTAATACA
>NW_023254719.1:0-2957 GCF_002007445.2 Ailuropoda melanoleuca | reverse complement strand
TGGAACCAGGCCACATCAGAATCCTCAGGACAGCTTTTCAAAAACAGACTTCTGGGCCTACTCATGGAGAGACTGGTCTGGCATGCCTGCGATGAGCCCAGGAATCTGGAGGTTTGGCAAGTATTCCTGGTCGGCCCTGTCTGCAGCCAGGTTGAAGGAGCCCTGTTCTTAGTCTCTCCTTGCAGGAGCATCTCATCACCAAGCCCTTCTGCGTGAGCACCAGACCCCTTCTCGCTCCTGATCAGCCTCTCCCTGGTCTGATGGCTCTTCTTCCAACAAGGGGGTGTCTCTGTGTCCTGTGGCCCCTATAGGCTCTCACCACTTGGCCCCAGCACCTTGGGCTAGCCTCGAATCCACTGCTGGGCTCTCTGTGAGCTGCTGGTAGCAAGTCATTGACTCTGGTGTCCGCAGGCCCAGAGGTTCTATGTGCAGCCCCTCTGCCCGCAGCCCTCTTCTGAAGAAAGAGGTGCAAGTCTTCCTCCTCCACCGGCCCCTCGGCTCCAGATGAAACTGCTGCCCTGGGATCTCGTGACTTAAATGTATCTCCCAGGGGTCTGAGGTTAAGACTATAGTATATACTTGATAATCTTTCATTTTAATGTTTACAAGGCAGACAAATTTTGCATTCATCTACATAAAAAACCTGCCATCCTCCCCAGTCCAATCTGAAAACACATGATGCTTTTTGTGCAGTGTTCTCCTTGTAGGTTTGGTGGTCCTGCACAAAGTGTCATGTTTCCGGGGCATGCAGACCCCAGTGTGAGATGTACAAACCTAAGAGAAAGGTTTGCTCATCTTAGAGAGGCTCTGGGCTGAAGAATGGAGAAAGACTGAACATAGGTTCCTTCCAGAACTAAGGAGATCTGCTCCAGCCCCGAAAGATGGGCCCAGGGTAAGCAGCTGAGGGGATATATGGAAGAAAGGATAGGAATGAGCCCCAGGACCCCCAGAAGCCCATCTGAGACTTTCTCTGACTGTCCTAGCACATCAGTTGAGGGTAAAAGTACAGAGAGGTGTTTTGCACAATCCTCTAAGGAGGGAACTGGTTTTCCTTCTGATAATCGATGATTAATTGATGGTCCAAGCAATGGACAAACCCGAGGACTTGCACCAGTAAGCCACTAGCCCCACGTTATGAGAAGCTTCAGGGCGATGCACATTTTTTCCCCCTGTTTTGAATAGTTCTGTGCCTTTCTCAGCTAAAGGATGTCATCTGGCTTTGAACTGAATCCAATCTTTCAGCTAGTCTGCTTTGTCCTTTAAGCAAGTTGCTCGCAATTCCCACCAGATGGAAAATTTATTACAGTGTCTTGGATGGCCCTGCTTTTAATTGCCAGCTTATTCTCCCTTAAACATCTCGTGCTTTATGACCCAGCCCTCTGTCGGTGCTGGGTCATGGCTTGCAGAGAAAGTCTGGGGCTGAGNTGTCGGTGCTGGGTCATGGCTTGCAGAGAAAGGCTGGGGCTGAGGTCTCTCCTCTAATTATGACAACCCATCCACAGAGCAGCAAAAGCCCATGAAATAAACAGTTCCTGCTGCCTTTTTGTCGTTTGTCTTTACTGCTTCAAGAAAATTCACGGAGATGAGTTCCTGCGCTCACTTGTCCTCAGGTTCTTGCAGCGGCGTCTGTGTGTGTCTGGCCACTGTGCACGCAGACAAGATCCTTCACATTTGCCTTTTAAGACAGGGGAGTAAGGTGAGATGATATACAAAGAACCATATCCTAGTGATATAATCTCGTAGAGATGTATTTGCTGTCTTTCGTTTTCAGCAGGCTGCCCTCAACTCTGCGAATGGCCTCCATAATTCATTTGCTCATTCAATTCCTCCTAATATGTGGTCCCAAAATAGATGCAGCGTTCTTGCCTTGACTGTAGCATGTTTCAACAGCATGATCCAGGGCAGCATCTCTGTGCATTGGGGAATTATTAATGCGAAGAGAGGCCTGTAGACAAACCCTGCCAGAAAAAAAGCAGCAGAAAGGGATTTCCGGACTCTAAAAGAAAGATTAAAATCTCTGTGTTAGTCACAGGACACCAGCAGCTGATGCGTGAGGCTCGAATCTATGGGGAGTCACTGATAAAAACGATTATAAAACACTGAGTTTTTCATGCGGTTATGGAATGAACAAATCCTGGAACAAATTCACGATTTTTTTAAATTTCTCAGAAACACAGAAAATTCATATCTCACCATTTCTCAGAACTCAAGAATGTAATAAAGAATTTCGTTTTCCTTAAAGGCTTCATGTGCAAAGCAGTCTGTTTGGCAAAGTGAATAGCTGGGATTGGTTTTTTCTGGGTCCCAGGACCAAAGGCCAGCCACAGGGAGTTAAATCTTTTCGGGTTATTGCTATAGGACACTCTGTCCTTGGTCCTTATCCAGCCCAGATGATTCTGAGCTGGTGTGTAAGAAACACGGGGGATTCTGGTCAGATCCTGGGCACCACCAGTCTGGGGCCTGGGTGCTGGTCCTGACTCAGTCTTTCATTTGTGTTAACTTGGACAAATCACGCAACATCTCTGCAGACCTCAACACTCCCATCTGCAGTGGGTAGGCTATTCCCTCAGGGAGGGCGTGAGGATTAACTGGGTGACCCATGATAAAGAAAGCAGGGAACTGCCCTCACCACAGCATGCTGTGACTTTGCAGGCACTTACGACTTCTTCCATGTTGGGACATTTTCCTCTGAAGACTCAGGGAGTCTGACACTTCAGTTCCCTTCTGTTTTTATAAGTGACACCTTTTGAATGATGATTTGACAACATCGTGTTGGTGATTTAAAAAAAATTCCTAGAAGTGGGACACCTGGGTGGCTCAGTCTGTTAAGTGTCTGCCTTCGGCTCAGGTCATGGTCCTGGCGTCCTGGGATCAGGCCCCATATCGGGCTCCCTGCTCAGTGGGGAGCCTGCATCTCCCTCTGCCTGCTGCTCCCCCTGCTTGTGCTCTCTCTCTCT
>NW_023254718.1:0-5440 GCF_002007445.2 Ailuropoda melanoleuca | reverse complement strand
TTTTTTTTAAGTCTCCCCCATTTCCTGTTGCCCTGAGGCCATCACTTTCAAATCTTTGAACTAAATCTTTTGCTTTTCCCTCTGTATCTGTAGCATGCTTATATTGCTGCCTCCTGGTTCTTCAGTGTCTGGCAGTAATTTTAGCCTCCCGTTATGGACGATGAAGACGGAGCTTGTAACATCATTCTTTCCCCCATCCCATGGGCACACTTCCAGTCCCCATTATCCTCCTGCTGTCGACGTATCATAATTTTGTTTGGGTCAGTGTTCTCTCTTTACATTATGACTATGTAAATGTTCTTCACAGCTGAGTCATGTAATATTTCATCAATCTTACATAATCTTTTGTTGCTCTTGGAGATAATTGTCTTGTTTTGCTGTTTACCTAGTTTTCTATGTACTTAATGACTAATTTACCTCTAAATTCTTGCCTAGTTGTGTGAATTTCTTTGAGTCAGCTCAGATACCTTAGATACTCTTTTCAATTTCAGTATCCCGATTCGATCTGTCCCATAGCTCCAGTCCAGGCTGGCCACATTTCAGGCCAGCTGAAATGCAAAGCTCTTAATTTGAGATTTCCCTTCACATCATACCAGGGATTACCTTGGTCTTTCTTGTGTTGGGGTCCTAGTTATCTGGATCCAGTGGACTTCTTAAAAATTTACTTAAAAATATATTTTTTAAAAATTTTATTTATTTATTTGACAGAGAGCACAATCAGGGGGAGCAGCAGGCAGAGGGAGAGGGAGAAGCAGAGAGCCCCAAAGTCGGACGTGATCCCAGGACCCTGGCATCAGGACCTGAGCTGAAGGCAGACGCTTAACTGACTGAACCACCCAGGCACCCCTACTTAAAAATATTTTAAAAATGTCTATGTGGCTTTCTTTATTTTTTGAATCGGTAAAAGGAAAATGAAGGAAAGGAGGGAGGAAGGTGAAATAGAATTGGAGGAAGAAAACTTTTTTTGCCTTCAAACTGCAAGATCTGGGTAGAGTTCAGAGCATCTTTCTGCTTGANAAGAAAACTTTTTTTGCCTTCAAACTGCAAGATCTGGGTAGAGTTCAGAGCATCTTTCTGCTTGAAATGAGACCAGTGAATCTGATCAACATGGTGGATTCAGTATGCACTTATCTCTGTTCCTTCTCCAAACTCCTTGGCATGGCATAAATGTAGATCCAGAGCACCTGGAATCTAAGGCCCAGGGATCCCTGAGGGCCTGGGTGAGAAAAGAGGCTGAAAACAACAGAATTGGTTGACAGTGTGTGTTAGGAGTAAGTAGACCCTCGGATCACTTCCCCAGCCAAGCAACTAGATATACAGACTCCCTACGATTTTCTATTTTTATATCTTACGTTAAAGTCTGTGATCCATTTTGAGTTCATTTTTGTAGAGGGTTTGAGGTATGAGTTGAGTTTTTTGTCTGTTTGCATTTTTGCATATGGGTGTCTAATTATTCCAGTACAATTTGTTGAGAATGCTGTACTTTTTCCACTGAATTGCATTTGTACCTCTTTCAGGTATCAACCATATACGTGTGGGTCCGTTTCCAAACTTTCTATTCTGTTTCATTCATCTGTTTTATGGTAGCTTTATACTATATATTGAAATCAGGTAGTGTGATTCCTTTAACCTTTTCCTTATTTTTATTTATTTATTTTTTAAAGATTTTATTTATTCATTTGACAGGGAGAGAGACAGCCAGCGAGAGAGGGAACACAAGCAGGGGGAGTGGGAGAGGAAGAAGCAGGCTTCCAGCAGAGGAGACTGATGTTGGCGCTCGATCCCAGAACTCCGGGATCACGCCCTGAGCTGAAGGCACACGCTTAACGACTGAGCCACCCAAGCGCCCCTAACCTTTTCCTTATTTTTAAAGAACTATTTTGGCTGTTACACTTTTTTGTCTTTCCTTATACATTTTAGAATCAGCTTGTCAGTATCTACCCAAAATACTCCTGCTGAGGTTTTGATTTGGCTTGTGTTAAAACTATAGATCAATTAAGGAAGATTTGTCAAATAATACTGAGTTTTCATATCTGTGACAGTGGTATAGTTCTTTGTGTATTGGAGACTTTGGTTTCTTTCATTAGTGTTACTGTTCTGGTCTTTTCTGTCTTGGTTTATTCCCTTGATTTGGTAAAATACCTCCTTCTGTGGTTTCCTGGGAAAGGATACTTGAGGTAATTTTTTTTTTTAATCCCTTGCATGTTTTTATTCTTACCTCATACCTATTTTGCATTTGGCTGGATGTAGAATTCTGGATTGGAAATTATTGTCCCTCAGCATTTAATATGTGTTGTTCTTTTGTCTTCTTTGCTTCTTTGGTGGCTGTTGACTCTGTTGCCATTCTGATTCTTGATTTTTTGGCATTCAACTTGTTTTATCCTCTCTGGAACCTTTTAGGATCTTCCTTGTAACTCGTGTTCTGACATTTTTCAGTGATGTGTCTTTTAAGAATCTGTTTTCATCTGTTACACTGACTACTATGGAGTCTTTCAATCTGGAAATTTGTGTTTTGCAGTTGGGAAAAATTTTCCTGCATTTTCTTTAATTCTTTCCCATCAGTTTCCCCTGTTCCTTAGTTTTCTTATTTTCTTCTTTCATTTCTAAATTCCTTGTCTCCTCCACATTCTGGTAGATTTCCTCAATTTATTTTTCAGTATTTCTATTGCATTTTTGTTTCTGCTGTGAGTTCTTAATTTCCTAGGGTATTTAATTTTGTTCTCTTCAACATTCTTTTTCATTTTTGCATCTTCTTATCTCTCTGGGCATATGTGTGTGCATTTGTTTTAAATTCAGTTCTCTATCTGCATCATCTGTTTCTTCCAACGTTGTTCCATTTGTCTCTGCATTCGTGTTAAAACTTTCCTTACATGTCTAGTAATCTTAGCTATCTGCTCATTATTTAAGTTCAGGGCTCTAAAAGGTTGTTTGAAAATACTGTAGTCATTTGGGAATGGTTGACTGGGCTTCACTGAAGGGTGGTCTGGCTGGCTTGTCTCCTTGGGAAACACCCAGTGTCAGTATCTTTTGCACTGGTCAGATTTTTCCAAAGAAGTTTCTCCGTGTCTCTTGGAGGGCACTTCTAGTCTGGTTGCCAGAGTTCTGGGACACAAGGGGGGAAAGAAAGTTGGGTGGGAGTTGGTCTCAATATTTAATGTGTAAACTTCCACTTAAATTTTTTTATTCCCCATGGGGTACCCCTGGCCACAGCCCTTCTGGGCAGACAAAGGCAGTTAGGTGCTCAGTTGCACACAAGGTACACCTGCTCTTGAGCCTTCTTGCACTACATTCTCCCATTTAAGCCGACTGTCACCTCCCGTTCCAGAGGTATCTTATACCACTAATTCCTCAGGTTTGGGGGATTTTTTTGTGCCATAAGTTGGTATGCTTCCTGGCTTTTCCACTGTTGACTCAGAATTTAGCTTTTTGGAGTCTTCTAGGTCAATTATCTTTCTCCTACCCACTTCCAAGCTCTAAATATTTTAAATCCCTTTACTGTCATTTTAGTGGCATTTTGGAAAGGAGCAGAGTTAAGTGCATGTATTCAGTAAGTCAGCATTTACTGGAAGTACTATCCAAGTCTGTTTCATCTTTATGAGTTCTAGTTTAACAGTTTCATTAAAGTGTGGTACACAGAAAGGAGCTCACTAAACTAGATGAAGTCAGTCCTTTTGGATTCTTCATGTTGCCCAAGGTGGAATTAGCTTTTCCAATAACTACACTTAACATTCGCTTGCTGTCTACCAAAAACCCTAAGTCATCTATTTTTCCTGTCCTGATGTTTCTGTAATGTTGGATTTTTAAAACATGAAGATAAAACTTGAATTTCCCTAGGAAATTTAAAGCTATTGGTTTTTGCCCAGTCTTGTAGACTTTCCTGAACTTTTGGAATTGTGACTTTATTATCCAGTATATTTGTTATTCCTTTCTTTTTATTTTTTATTATTTTTATTTTATTTCTTAAGTTTTTATTACCTGATGATTGGGTCAGCGAGCCAATTATGTTTTCATATTCATTTGGCAAAGGGTTTGTTGATTGTGGGGTTCACCGTCTGGCTGGCCTGTTTCCTTTGGAAAACACCTGTGTCATTATCTTTTAGACTTGATATTATTTATCGTTTAATTATTATTAAAAATATTTTTCATTTCTTTTCAGGACCTCTCTTTAGTTAGTCATCTCTTTTCTCAATACCATTTGAGCAGTTCTGGGGTGCCTGGGTGGCTCAGTGAGTTAAGCGTCCAAATCGATCTCAGCTTAGGTTTTGATCTCAGGATCATGAGTTCAAGCCCCATCTTGGGCTCCACGATGAGCATGGAGCCTACTTAAAAAAAAAAAAAAGTCCATTTGAGCAGTTCCAAATATATTTGACACTTATTTGAGTCCACTTTCCCCCATTTTATCTTCAGAGATAGTATTAGATGAGCTCAACACATTTTAGTAAAATTCACTTGTATTATGTTTCCTAATCTCTATTCTCCTAATGTCAGACAAGGACATGACATTAGCCAGGAACGGCTTGCCCAGGTATATGTGCTGGCTCTTACTATTTACCTCTTCTCAAGAGCCCCCAAACCCTCTTTTGTTAATTGTGCTAGAATTTAACTCAGAATTGAAGTTATGTTCAATTGCAAAGTTTGTGACGTTCACTTTATTTTCCTTTCTAAAACTGGGGATGCTAACATGTTTCCCCTGGTTCTCTACCATTGTGGAGGTCATGTAACTTGTCTGGATGACCAGGGTGTGAACTCTTCCCAGGGAGATAACGACAGGAGGCAGTGTCTTATCTCCCTTTGTTCTCAGCATACTACACTGGTCTGATAGAGAAGACGCTCTGTGAATGTTTGAGTGAGTTTGTTTGAAACAGCCTAGGGTTCTTTTTGGACTTCCTCACCTATTCATCTATTGGGATTCAGTGTTTCCAACTCCATGTTGAGTCTCGTGCTACTCAATTTTGGTGATACTTCTAAGGGTATACTTTCTCACTTGTGTTTAAAGTGTCAAGATTTGTTGGAAAAAAGTCTTTTCAGAGTACCAGCTGGTGTTGCAAGCATTATGCTGGCTTTTGGGTGTATAGTAAAGAATCAGACAGTTCCTGTGCTCATGGAGCTCACTACCCAGTGGGGAGGAAAGCACTGAAGAAGTGCCGACAGTAAAGTTTGTGCACGACCCATCCTGTGCACATGTTATCTTGACATTGAAGGTCACGTGTGGGATACTTCCTCTAGTCTTTCTTTATGTATCATGTCTGGCATGCACTAACTTGCTGCCACCACCCCAGTCTGAGTCAACATTGTCTTGTGCTCAGGGGCCTGCACTCCTTTCTCCACACAGCATTCTGCGTGATCCAAAAGCCAACTCAGATCCCACCTTCCCTGGGCCTAGAGCCCTCCAGTAACTTCCATCTCACTTCAGTGTGATATCCAGACTTCCTTTCTGCCT
>NW_023254717.1:0-11724 GCF_002007445.2 Ailuropoda melanoleuca | reverse complement strand
CCGTGAGATGCTTGGTGGCGCACGCTCCCGGCTCACGGACTCAGTCTGCTGTTTCCAGAGTGCGGGTCTGCCGTCCGCCCGCTCCCTGGTGCAGGTGGCACGCCAGCCGCCCTGTGCGCGTGCTCTTGGAGCTCACGTTCTAAGTCTGTTGTCTCGCGGGTGGCATCCGCGAGTCCGCCTGCTCCCCCATGCAGGTGGCCCGCCAACCGCCAGCCGTCCCGCGTGCGCTCCCGCCAGCCGTCCCGCGTGCGCTCCCGGAGCTCCCTTCTCAGTCTGCTGTCTCAAGCGTGCGGGTCCGCGGTCTGTCCGCTCCCCCTTGTAGGTGGCTACCGCTTCCCGGCACCCTGACACAGAGGCTCCCTCCCCCTTCTGTTTAGCTTCCGATATCTGTGCACGGTTTCACGGCTCCCTGCTTCGTACCTCGATACTCAGCGCTGGAGATGTTCATTTGTAGAGATCCAGATGTATCTTCCTGCGTCTCAGGCTGATTCCGTGGATATTCCTGCTGGTCTGGTACCTATCCAGCTCAACTCAGGGGACCGGCTGAAAAAGGGGTCCCCTACTCCTCCGCCATCTTAACCTCCCTCTTAACAACGTGAATTCTTCTAATCCATGAACATGGTATAACTTTTGATGTATTTGTGTCACCTTAAATTTCTTTTATCAAAGTCATAGTTTTCAGAGTACAGATCTTCCACCTCCTTGGTTAAATTTATGCCTAGGCATTGTATTCTTTTTTGTGCAATTGTAAAATGGGATGTTTTACTTCATTTCTTGTGAAGAGAAATAAAACAGATTTCTGCATATTAATTTTGTGTCCTGCAACTTTACTGAATTTATTTATCAGCTTTAATAGTTTTTTGGTGGAGTCTTTATGGTTTTACATATGTAGCATCATGCCATCTGCAAATAGTGAATGTTTTACTTTTTCTTTAACCAATGCCTTTTATTTCTGTTTCTTGTATGATTGCAACTCTAGGATTCTCAGTACTATGTTGAATGAAAGTGGTGAGGGTAGAAATCCTTGTCTTGTTCCTGATCTTAGAGGAAAAGCTTTCAGTTTCTCACCTTTGAGTATGATGTTAACTTTGGGTTTGTCATATACAGCCTTTATTATACTGAGGCATGGTCCCTCTACACCCACTTTGTTGAAGCTTTTTTAAAAATCATAAATGAATGTTCAATTTTGTCAAATGCTTTTTTTCTGCATCTATTGAGATGATCATATAGTTTGTGTCCTTCATTTTGTTAACATGCTACATCATATTGATTGATTTGTAGATATGGAATCATTCTTGTGACCCTGGAATAAACCCATTTGATCATGGTGGAGGATCTTTTTAATGTATTGTTGAATTTGATTTTCTAATATTTTCTGGAGCATTTTTGGATCTATGTGCATGAAGAATATTGTACTGAAATTTCTTCTTTTCTTTCTCTTTTTCCTCTGTTCTTTTCTCCTTCCTTCCTTCCTTCCTTCCTTCCTTCCTTCCTTCCTTCCCTCCCTCCCTCCCTCTTTCTTTCTTTCTTTCTTTCTTTCTTTCTTTCTTTCTTTCTTTCTTCTTTCTCTCTTTTTGTCTGGTTTTCATATCAGGGTAATGCAGGCCTTGCAGAATAAATTTGGAAGCTTTCCTTTTCTTTTCGGTTTTTTGGGATAGTTTGAGAAAAATAAGTAAGGATAAATAGAATTCATCTGTGGATCCATATGGTCCTTAACTTTTGTTTGTTGAAAGTTTTTTGAGTACTTATTCAGTTTCATTGCTAGTAGTCTGTTCAGATTTTATATTTCTTCCTGATTCTGTCCTAGAAGACTGTATGCTTTCTAGGAATTTCTTCTAGGTTGTCTATTTGTTGGCATATAATTTTTTGTAGTAGTCTTGTATAATCCTTTGTATTTATGTTGGTTGTAACATCTCTTTCATTTTTGATTTTATTTATTTGAGTCCCCTGTGTCCTTTTTTTAATAATAGTATTTTTTATTATATTATGTTAGTTGCCATACAGTCCATCCCTAGTTTTTTATGTAAAGTTCCATGATTCATTACTTGTGTATAACACCCTGTGTACCATGCAATATGTGCCCTCCTTAATATCCATCACCAGCCTATCCCATTCCCTGACCGCCCTCCCCTCTGAAGCCCTCAGTTTGTTTCTCAGAGTCCATAGTCTCTCATGGTTCATTCCCCCTTCTGTTTATCCCCGCTATCTTCTTCCCTTTCTTCTCCTACCAATCTTCCTACTTCTTATGTTCCATAAATGAGTGAAACCATATGATAATTGTCTTCTCTGCTTGACTTATTTCACTTAGCATTATCTCCTCCAGTCCCATACATGTTGCAGCAAATGTTGAGAAATTGTTCTTTTTGATGGCTGAGTAATGTTCCATTGTATATATGGCCCACGTCTTCTTAATCCAGTCATCTGTTGAAGGGCATCTCGGCTCCTTCCACAGTTTAGCTATTGTGGACAATGTTGCTATGAACATTGGGGTGCATACGGCACTTCTGTTCACTACATCTGTATCTTTGGGGTAAATACCCAGTAGGGCAATGGCTGGATCATAGGGTAGCTCAATTTTTAACTTTTTAAAGGACCTCCACACTGTTTTCCAAAGTGGCTGTACCAACTTGCATTCCCACCAACAGTGAGTAGGTTCCCCTTTCTCCACATCCTCTCCAAAATTTGTTTCTTCCCTTGTTCATTTTTGCCATTCTAACTGGCATAAGGTGGTATCTTAGTGTGGTTTTGATTTGAATTTCCCTGATGGCTAATGATTTTGAACATTTTTTCATGTGCCTGTTAGTCATTTGTATGTCTTCCTTGGAAAAGTGTCTGTTCATATCTTCTGCCCATTTTTTGATTTGTTTATTTGTTTCTTGTGTATTGAGTTTGAGAAGTTCTTTGTAGATCTTGGATACCAGTCTTTTATCTGTAGTGTCATTTGCAAATATCTTCTCCCATTCTGTGGGCTGTCCCTTAGTTTTTTTGACTGTTTCCTTGGCTGTGCAGAAGCTTTTTATTTTGATGAAGTCCCACAAGTTCATTTTTTCTTTTGTTTTCTTGCCTTTGGAGACATGTCATGAAAAAAGTTGCTGTGGCCGATGTCAAAGAGGTTGCTGCCTATGTTCTCCTCTAGGATTTTGATGGATTCCTGTCTCACATCAAGGTCTTTTATCCATTTGGAGTTTATCTTTGTATATGGTGTGAGAGAGTGGTCAAGTTTCGTTCTTTTGCATGTAGCTGTCCAATTTTCCCAGCACAATTTATTGAAGAGACTGTCTTTTTTGCATTGGATGTTTTTTCTTGCTTTGTCAAAGATTAGTTGCCCAAAGAGCCGAGGGTCCATTTCTGGGTTTTCTATTCTCTTCCATTGGTCTATGTGTCTGTTTTTGTGCCAGTACCATGCTGTCTTTGTGATCACAGCTTTGTAGTACAGCTTGAAATCCGGCTATGTGATGCCCCCAGCTTTGTTTTTCCTTTTGAACAATTCCTTGGCGATTCAGGGCCTTTTCTGCTTCCCTTTCTTTTTCACTTCCATTAGCATGGAATATATTTTTCCATCCCCTCACTTTAAGTCTGTATATCTTTATTTCTGAAGTGAGTCTTTTGTAGGTAGCATGTAGATAGGTATTGCTTTTTATTCATTCAGCTACCCTATGCTTTTTTTTTTTTTGGAGCATTTAGTCCATATATATTTAAAGTAATTATTGGTAGGTATGTATTTATTGTCAATTTAATTGTATTGTTTTTTGGTTTTCTTGTGTAGTTCTTCTCAGTTCCTTTTTCTTCTTGCTCTCTTCCCTTGTGATTTGAGGACTTTATTTTTTATTTAAATCCAATTAGTGAACATATGATACATTGTTAGTTTCAGATATAGAGTTCAATAATTCATAAGTTGCATACAACACCCAGTGCTCATCATATCACATGCCCTTCTTAATGCCCATCACTCTATTACCACATCCCCCTCACCTCCTCTCCAGCAACCCTCAGTTTGTTTCCTATAGTTAAGGGTCTCTCATGGTTTTTCTCCCTCTCTGATGACTTCCCTTTGAGTTTTTCCCTCTTCCTCTATGACCCTCTGCACTGCCTTACATTCCATATGTGAGTGAAACCATATAATAGTTGTCTTTCTCTGACTGACTTATCATACCCGCCAGTTCCAATCGTTTCTATATAAATGGTAAGTATCCTTTCTGATGGCTGAGTATTATTCCATTATATTTATGAACCACATTCTTATCCATCATCCATTGAAGGACATCTCAGTTTCTTCCACAATTTGACTATTGTGGACATTGCTGCTATGAACATTGGGGTGCAGTTGCCCCTTCTTTTCACTATATCTGTATCTTTGGAGTAAATACCCAGTAGTGCAATTGCTGGGTCATAAGATAGCTCTATTTTTAAAGTCCTGAGGAACTTCCATACTGTCTTCCAGAGTGGCTGTACCAGCTTGCATTCTACCAACAGTGTAAGAGGATTCCCCTTTCTCCACATCATCACCAACATTTGTTGTTTCCTATCTTGTTAATTTTAGCCATTCTAACTGGTGTAAGATGGTATCTCATTGTGGTTTTGATTTCTGTTTCCCTGATGCCAAGTGATGTGGAGCATTTTTCATGTGTCTGTTGGCCATTTGTATGTCTCTTTTGGAGAAGTGTCTGTTCATGTCTTCTGCCACCTTAACTGGATTGTTTGTTTTTTGGGTTTTGAGTTTGATGCGTTCTTTATAAATCTTGAATACCAGCCCTTTATCTGATATGTGATTTGCAAATATCCTCTCCTGTTCCGTGGGTTGCCTCTTTGTTTTGTTGACTGTTTCCTTTGCTGTGCAGATGCTTTTTATTTTGATGAAGTCCCAATAGTTCATTTTCGCTTTTGTCTTCTTTCCTTTTGGAGACATGTCTTGCAAGAAACCACTATGGCTGTTGTCGAAGAGGTTACTGCCTATGTTCTACTCTAGAATTTTAATAGATTCCTGGCTCACATTTAAGTCTTTCATCCATTTTGAGTTTATCTTTGAATATGGTGTAAGAGAATGGTCCAGTTTCATTCTTCTGCATGAGGCTGTCTAATTTTGCCAGCACCATTTATTGAAGAAACTGCCCCTTTTCCATTGGATATTCTTTCCTGCTTTGTTGAGGATTAGTTGACCATAGAGTTGAGGGTCCATTTTTGGGTTCTCTATTCTCTTCCATTGATCTATGTGTCAGTTTTTGTGCCAGTACCATGCTGTTTTGATGATCACGGCTTTGTAATATAGCTTGAAGTCAGGCATTGTGATTCCCCCAGATCTGGTTTTCTTTTTCAACATTCCCCTGGTGATTCAGGGTCTTTTTTGTTTCCATATAAATTTTAGGATTGTTTGTTCCAACTCTGGGGAAAATGTTGATGGTAATTTGAGAGAGATTGCATTGGATGTGTAGATTGCTATGGGTAGCATAGACATTTTAACAATGTATATTCTTCCAATCCATGAGCATGGAATATTTTCCCATTTCTTTGTGTCCTCCTCAATTTCTTTCATAAGTGTTCTGTAGTTTCTAGAGTACAGATCCTTTACCTCTTTGGTTAGGTTTATTCCTAGGTATCTTATGGTTCTTGCTGTAATTGTAAATGAGATCAATTCCTAAATTTCTCTTTCTTCTGTCTTATTGTTAGTGTATGGAAATGCAACTGGTTTCTGTGCATTGATTTTATAACCTGCCACGTTGCTGAATTCATATATGAGTTCTAGCAATTTTGAGGTGGAGTTTTTTGGGTTTTCCACATAAAGTATCATGTCATCTATGAAGAGGAAGAATTTGACTTCTTCCCTGCCAGTTTGGATGCCTTTCATTTCTTTTTGTTGTCTGATTGCTGAGGCTAGAAATTCTAGTACTGTATTGAAAAATAGTGGTGAGAGTGGGCATCTCTGTCATGCTCCTGACCTTAGAGGAAAAGCTCTCAGTTTTTCTCCATTGAGAATGATATTCGCTGTGGGCCTTTCGTAGATTGCTTTTATGATATTGAGGTATGTTCCCTCTATCTCTACACTGTGGAGAGTTTTCATCAAGAAAGGATGCTGTATTTTGTCAAACGCTTTTTCTGCATCATTTGAGAGGACCATATGGTTCTTGTCCTTTCTTTTATTAATGTGATCTATCACAATGATTGATTTGCAGATTTTGAACCACCTTGCAGCCCAGGAATAAATCCCACTTGGTCTTGGTGAATAATCCTTTTAATGTACTGTTGAATCCCATTGGCTACTGTCTTGGTGAGAATTTTGGAATCCAGGTTTATCAGAGATATTGGTCTGTAAGTCTCCTTTTTGGTGGGGTCTTTGTCTGATTTTGGGATCAAGGTACTGCAGGCCTCATAAAACGGGTTTGGAAGTTTTCCTTCCATTTCTATGTTTTGAAACAGCTTCTGAAGAATAAGTATTAATCCTTCTTTAAATGCTTGGTAAAATTCCCCTGGGAAGATATGTGGCCCTGGTCTCTGTTTGTTGGGAGATCTTTTATTGCTGCTTCAATTTCCTTGCTGGTTATGGGTCTGTTCAGGTTTTCTATTTTTTCCTGCTTCAGCAGTGATAGTTTATAAGTCTAAGAATGCATCCATTTCTTCTAGATTGCCTAATTTGTTGGCATATAGTTGCTCATAATATGTTCTTAAAAATTGTTTCTATTTCTTTGGTTTTGGTCATGATCTCTCCTCTTTCATTCATAATTTTGTGCATTGGGGTCCTTGCTCTTCTCTTTTTGATAAGTCTGCCTAAGGGTTTCTTGATCTTATTAATTCTTTCAAAGAACAAGTTCCCAGTTTCGTTGATCAGTTCTAGTGTTCTTTTGGTTTCTATTTCATTGATTTCCTCTCTCAATTTTATTATTTCTCTTCTCTGGCTAGGTTTAGGCTTTATATGCTGTTTTTTTCCAGCTCCTTTAGGTATACGGTTAGCTTGTATATTTGATACTTTTCTAGTTTCTTCAGAAAGGCCTGTATTGTTATATACTTCACTCTTAGGAGTATCTTTGCTGCACCGCAAAGGTTCGCAACTGTTGTGTTTTCATTTTTATTTGCTTCCATGTATTTTTAAAATTCTTCTTTATTTCCTGGTTGACCCATTCATCCTCTAGTAAGATGCACTTTAGCCTCCATGTATTGTGTTCCTTCCAAGTTTTCTCTTGGTATTCAGTTCATGTTTCAAAGCATTGTGGTCTGAGAATATGCCAGGAATAATCCCAGTCTTTTGGCACCAATTGAGATCTGATTTGTGACCCAATATGTGATCTATTCTGGAGAATGTTCCATATGCATTTGAGAAGAATTTGTATTCTGTTGCTTTAGGATGAAATGCTAAATACATCCGTGAAGTCCATCTGGTCCAGTGTGCCATTCAAAGCTCTTGTTTCCTTGTTGATCTTCTGCTTAGATGATCTGTCCATTGCAGTGAGTGGGGTGTTAAAGTCCCCTACTATCATTGTATTATATTCAATGAATTTTTAAACTTTTGTCATCAATTGGTTTATATATTTGGCTGCTCCCAAGTTAAGGGCATAATGATTCACAATTGTTAAATATTCTTGTTGGATAGACATTTTTATTATGCTATATTGTCCTTCTTCATCTCTTATTAGAGTCTTTTGTTTAAAGTCTAATTTTTCTGATATAAGGATTGCTACTCCAGCTTTCTTTTGAGGCCTATTGGCATAATCAATGGTTGTCCACCCCCTCACTTTCAATCTGGAGGTGTCTTTGGATCTAAAATGAGTCTCTTATAAGCAGCATATCAATTGGTTTTGTTTTTTACCCATTTTGATACCCTATGTCTTTTGATTGTAGCACTTAGTCCATTTACATTCACAGTAATTGTTAAAAGGTGTGAATTTAGTGCCATTGTATTACCAATAAAGTTGCTGTTCCTGTAGATTTTCTCTGTTCCTTCCTGGTCTTTGTTCTTTTGGGGTTCTCTCTCCACTCAAAGGATCCCTTTTAATATTTCTTGCAGGGCTGGTTTAGTGTTCACAAATCCTTTTAGTTTTTGTTTGTCCTGAAAGCTCTTTATCTCCCTTGTATTCTGAATGACATCCTTGCTGGATGAAGTACTCTTGGCTGCATGTTTTTCCCATTTAACACATTGAATATGTCATTCTAGTCTTTTCTGGCCTGCCAAGTCTCTGTGGACAGATCTGCTGCTTGCCTTATGTATCTACACTTGTAGTTTAAGGACCACTTGTCTCAAGCTGCCTTCAGGATTCTATCTTTGTCTCTGAAATTGACAAGCTTCACTATTATACGTCGAGGTGTTGACCTATTTTTACTTATTTGGTGGTGGGCGTTCCTCTGTACCTCCTGGAGTTGAATGCCTGCTTCCTTCTCCAGATTAGAGAAGTTCTTAGATATAATTTGTTCAACTATGCCTTCTGCCACTTCCTCCCACTTCTCATCTTCTGGGATTCCAATTATATGGATATTATTTAACTTTATGGAATTGCTGAGTTCTCTAAGTCTCCCTTTGTGATTGAAGAATTTTTTTCTTTCTTCTTTTCGGCTTCCTTATTTTCTATCAGTTTATCTTCTATATCACTGATTATCTCTTCTGCTTCATTCATCTTATTTTTATAGCCTCAATTTGGGACTTCATCTCAATAATAGCTTTTTAAATTTTGCCCTGACAGATTTTAGTTCTTTTATTTGTACAGTAAGCAATTCTCTAGTGTCTTCTATGATTTTTTTAAAGCCTAGTTAGTATCTTTATAATCATTTTCTTTTAATTCTAGTTCAGACATCTTACTTATATATCCATATTGAGTAAATCTTTGTCAGTGAGTACTATCTCCTGTTCTTTATTTTGGGGTGATTTTCTCCATTTCATCATTTTGTCCAGAAAAGAAAATTAGAAAGAAAGAGAAAAAAAACAACAATAACAACAATGACAACAGAAGCAAACAGAGAGAGGGGCAAGAATGTGACAGAGTAGGGGACCTCATTTCATCTGGTCCCTCAAGTTTAGCTGGATATCTATCAAGCCATTTTGAACACACATGAATTCAACCTGAGATGTAAGAAAATATATCTGGATCTCTACAAGCAGAAAAATAAGAACTTTTTACAAAGTAGGAGGTGTGGAATCTTGAATCTTCAGGGGGAAACATCCAAAGAAAAACAGAGGCGGAGCCTCCATAAGCCAGCCACTGGAAAGTGATATAACACCAGAGTGCAAAATCAGGACCCTTAGAAATCTGCTCTAGTGAGAGACATCCCCTTTCTGAAAAGGGCATAGGGGATGAATAGGGCAGAATTCTAGGTGGATCATTGTGGTCTCAGGATCCCAGGAGAACAGAAAGAACAGGGGAGCCTGAACTGATAGAAAGTCCAAGCAGTGGTGTAAGGAGACTGGTTATGGTCTGCAAGCCCAGAAGGGATTCCCAGCTCTGGTCATCATAAACTGTGAGCCAGACCTGTAGGGAAACCGCTCTTTGCTGGAGCACCCTGAAAAAGACTAGGAGGTTCAGGGCGTTTAACATCCCAGGGGAGATACGAAACAGCTGCTCCCATGACTGAGCAACAGCTCTCAGGATGGCAGCAAGCCCAAGAAGGACACTAAAGTGGCACCCAGTCATGACCTAGGAACAGCAGGACCGGGTGTGCATGCGAGCCCACAACCACTCATGGTCACAAAGACACAAAGTGCAGAGATGCTCCTGAGTCATAGGAACTCCTTCTGGGAGGCTGGCAGTGGGTGTAAAGCATGGGATTGTTTTGGCACACACAAAGGCTGCAACCACGACTTGGCAACAGCTTTCAGGGTGGTGTGACCTCCAAAAGGGTATGGGAGGCACCCAGCCATGACCTGGGACTGGTGAAAGAGGGTGCATACACGAGCCCACAGCCGCTTGCAATTGCAAAGGGACAGAGATGCCCATGGGTCCCCAGAACTCCCCTGGGAGAGTTGCAGCAGTTGTGAATAGAGTCTATGAAGTTTGGTACACACAGAAGTGGAGACAATTTGATCTGGATGATTTATTGAAGAAAGGGGACCACAAACTTGTGGCTTTGGATCAGAGATTCCCACATGGCCATATTTGCTCTGAATATCTAAAGAGGTGTGGAAAGCCACCAGGGAACAAAAGCCACACAGACAAGGAGCTCACATTAAGCCCATCCCCCTGACAAAGGGTGGGGCATCTCCACTCTGGCAAAGACACCTGAGAAGCTGAGCAGCAGACCCCTCTCCCATAAGACAGACTTGAAGGGGAGGTGGGGAAAGATGGCTGAGGAGTAGGGGACCCTATTTCAACCAGTCCCCTGAATCAAGTCTACCAGACTATTCTAAACACCCACAAAATCAGCGTGAGATGTGAGAAGATATATCTGGATCTCTACAAACAGAACATCTCCGGCGGTTGGTCTCGAGGTATGAAGTGGGGAGCCAAGAGTCTGCGGGCAGATATCTAAAGATAAACATAAGGGGAGGGAGCCTCTGTGAACTTGGGCCAGGAAGGCAAAAGCTTCCTGTGCTGGGGAGTGGGCCAGACTCACAGAGCAGTAGCAGTGGGGAAATGTCTAGGGCAGCCCCCAGACTGAAACCTGGAACTCAGAAGTGTGCATGTGAACCGGGGGAAGCTGGCGGTTTTAGAAGCACAAAGGGCAGAGACATGCCCGGCCCTGGGAGCGAGGACTGGGAGAGCAGCTGTGGGTTGCACAACCCAGGATGCTGTGGGTTTTTCACAGCAGTGACAGAAATGGAGTCAATGTGACCTGGAGAGCTCAGTGAAGAGCAGACTGCGATCTCTCTGTTCTGAGACAGAGGTTTGGATACGGTCACTGCTGCTCTGACCCTCAGAAGAGACACAGAAAGTTGCCAGGGAAAGCTGTCAGAAAACAAAAGCCCCCAAAAACTGGTTCTCACTGAGCCCATACCCCCCAGGGACAAGGGGCAAGGCAACTCTGCCCAAACAGGGTTGCCCAAGTAGAAGCGTGACAGGCCCCTCCCCCCAAAATGCAGGCTGAAGGAACAAGAAGCCTACATCCCTAAGGTCCTTATAAAACAGGAGCAACCTGCTTGGGTCCTGCTCAATAATTTGAACTCTGTACATCCCCATAACCGCACCTGATCAGAATGACAAAGAGGAGGAATCCCCAACAAAGGAAAGAAACAGAGGCTGTGGCCTCTGCCACGGAACTAATGGATATGAATATAACCAAACAATCAGAAATTGAATTCTTTTTTTATGATTTTTTTAATTATATTATGTTAGTCACCATACAGTACATCCCCGGATTCCGATGTAAAGTTTGATGCTTCATTAGTTGCGTATAACACCCAGTGCAACATGCAATATGTGCCCTCCTTAATACCCATCACCAGTCTATCCCATTCCCCCACCCCCCTCCCCTCTGAAGTCTTCAGGTTGTTTCTCATAGTCCATAGTCTCTCATGTTTCATTCCCCCTTCTGATTACCCCCCCATTCTTTATCCCCTTCTTCCCCTACCGATCATCCTAGTTCTTATGTTCCATAGATGAGAGAAATCATATGATAATTGTCTTTCTCTGCTTGACTCATTTCACTTAGCATTATCTCCTCCAGTGCCATCCATGTTGCAGCAAATGTTGAGAATTCGTTCTTTCTGATAGCTGAATAATATTCCATTGTATACATGGAACACAGCTTCTTAATCCAGTCATCTGTTGAAGGGCATCTCGGCTTCTTCCACGATTTAGCTATTGTGGACAA
>NW_023254716.1:0-3046 GCF_002007445.2 Ailuropoda melanoleuca | reverse complement strand
TTGTGTTCCCTCTCTCGCTGGCTGTCTCTGTCTCTGTCAATAAATAAATAAAATCTTTAAAAAAAAAAAAAGGAGACACTGAGGCACAAGGATAAATACTTTGCTCAAGAACTCAATGCGTTAAATGGAAGCCTGACTTCTAACTGAGGCTGTCTGGCTTCAGAGCCCAGACTCTTCAACTATTAGACATGGAAAAAAAACAGGTAGAGAATATGAACAGGCAAGTCAGAGAGGAAGAAACCCAAATATATGAAAACACGAAAACCTCACTACTAAGCACCAAAATACAAATGAAAGCAGTGAAATACCATTTTTACTCCCCTAGTGAGGATGTAGAAAAATGGGAATGTGAACTGTTTCAACCTTTCAGCAAAGCAATCTGGCAATATTTAAAGCATTAAAAACACAATAACCTCTGACCCAGAGGTCCCACTTTGAGGAACATCCCTATTGAAATAAGAACACAAGTATTTAAGCTTATAAATATGTCATGTTGTGGGGCACCTGGGTGGCTCAGTCGCTTAAGTGTCTGCCGGCTCAGGTCATGATCTCAGGGTTCTGGCATCGAGTCCTGTGTCGGGCTCCCTGCTCATTGAGAAGCCTGCTTCTCCCTCTCCCTCTTCTCCCTCTGGTGTGCTCTTGCTCTCTCTCAAATAAATAATAAAATATTAAAAAAAATATATATATATATATGTAGTTGTTTATTATGCACTGTTTATAGAGGCTAAAAAAGGAAAATAACCCAAAATGTTCATGAATATGAAGGTGGCAAATAAAGTGCATAATATCCACACTTAGAATACTACACAGCTATGAAAAATGAGTAAACGAGACCTTTATGGGCCTAGAGGGACATCTCTACAAGGTATTTTTAAGTGACAGAACAAGCTTCAGAGTAATGTATATGCCATGGGCATATTTTTTAAAAAACACTATATACATGTGTGTGTTTCCATTAGCAATCAGTTTGATGCAAGAGGAATTACAACAGGTTAATAACACTGGTGCTCTCAGGGATGTTGGGGATGGAGCACGAAGGGAAAAGATGAACTCTATACAACTTTGGATATTTTTACTTATCATAGCAAACACATTTATTTTTACTAAAATTTTAGTAAAGACAATAAAATAAATTCCTGTAATGAGTACTTTCACAATCTAAGGGCCCACAAACTATAGCTGTAAAAAAACATTATCCCACAGTCTACGCTGTCCAGCGCTTCTCAAAGTGACAGAAACCAGCTCTGCTCTTAAAATAATCCGTGGTCAGTACAATATTGTGGAGGTAGGAAGAACTGGACTGGCTTTTCCCCAGACCCCATTGCTGCTGTCCTGCTCACAACCCATCTAATTACTTTGGGTTCAGGAGAAAGGAAAACATGAAGAAAATGGACAATGACAGAGCTGTTCTCTGTGAAAACTGATAGATACTTGCTCAGAAGTCAAAGAGAATGACTCATCTAAAACAAAGGCTATTCCCCTCGCTCCTGTGAACCCTAAGTTTAACCACTAACAACACACCTGACAATGTTTTTTTTCCCTGTCTAAGAAGCAGTTACGGGAGCACCTGGGTGGCTTAGTTGGTTAAGCAACCAACTCCTGATTTTGGCTCAGGTCATGATATCAGGGTTGTGAGATCGAGCCCCTTGTCAGAATCCATGCTCAGCATGGAGTCTGCTTGTCCTTCTCCCTCTGCTCCCTGCCCCCACTCACACACACACACTCCCTCTCAAATAAATAAATAAAAACTTTTTTTTTTTAAAGAAGGAATTATGGACCATACATTCAAGGGGTTTCCAGAAGGACTGCCATAGGCTGGCATACTCTATGTCTTAAGTTTATCTCTGTCTCAAGTTTTAATCTCTGAGCAAGCAGAGCAATTAAATCCAATGACCATGGCCAGCAGCATCTTATTTTGAGGAGGAGTTATCAGAAAAACATTGTGTTCACCATTGGCACATTTAAACAGAATGGATTGGAACAAGAAGACTTAGCAAATTCCTTCCAGGCCAGAATGTATACTTAAAGAGCTGTCATGATCTGATTCTACTGCTGCCAAGATATCTAACTCCCCAGGGCCATTATCTCTTCTGTGTCACAAAGCAATAATAAAGCATATAGCATAAGGAGGCCCAGGGCACCTGGGTGGCTCAGTCAGTTAAGCATCCAACTCTTGGTTTCAGCTCAGGTCATGGTCTCAAGATTGTGAGATCGAGCCCCACATTGGGCTGCACCCTCAGTGCAGAGTCTGCTTGAAGATTCTCTCCCTCTGCCCCTCCCCCCTATTGGCACTTGCTCTAGCTCTAAATAAATAAATAAATAGATCTTTTTTAAAAATTATATAAAGAAAAAAAAAAAGAATAAGGAGAACCGAGAGATGGAATGTCTGCTGACCGCACAAGCACAACCCCTACCAATTCCTTTGTGTCATAATCCAATGACATAGTTTTCTGGATTAGGATACAGGGAAGGAAGCATCTATTACAGACTTGGCTTTAAAAAGTCAGAAAAGGCATCTGTGACACTGTCTGGCGGCCGCCTGACCCTCGTGCAACCTCAGTGGGACTACAAAGTCTGAGACCTAGTACTCCATCTTGTGTTCAGCTGTGGAAGACTGACTTTGAAAGGTAAGTTCACTCGCTAAAAAGAAGTTACCAGTAACTGAATGTGAGCAATTTCGCATTAACAGGAAACAAGGCTTTTCTTTCAGAGCCACATGGGGAGGCTAAGGTAAGGCGAGTTGCTGTTCTTTTAAAGTACCAAAATAGCACAAAAAGAGAAAAGCTGTGAAGGAAAATATACGGTGGGAGTATGAGGGTTTTCTTCATACTACCCTTACACAAGGAGGTGACATATATGTGCCGATGACATCTAAGACAAACGTAATCACAGAAAGAAATTCTTAAATAAATAGGAATTGGGTTTCCAACCTGAGTATATTACCTCTTGGCTTTATAGGGAAGAAACCAGTTAATTAACTTTACAGTTTGTGTTTTTAATTAAAATGTTTCTAAGACTATGTTCTGATACTACAAATGCTGTTACA
>NW_023254715.1:0-10653 GCF_002007445.2 Ailuropoda melanoleuca | reverse complement strand
AGCACAGAAAGACAATTATCATATGATTTCTCTCATCTATGGAACATAAGAACTAGGAGGATCGGTAGGGGGGATAAAGAAAACGGGGTAATCAGAAGGGGGAATGAAACATGAGAGACTATGGACTATGAGAAACAAACTGAAGACTTCAGAGGGGAGGGGGTGGGGGAATGGGTTAGACTGGTGATGGGTAGTAAGGAGGGCACGTATTGCATGGTGCACTGGGTGTTATACGCAACTAATGAAGCATCAAACTTTTCATCGGAATCTGGGGATGTACTGTATGGTGATTAACATAATAAAATAAAATAAAATAAAAAAAGTAAGCAAATTGGAAAGGAGGAAGCAAAACTGTTACTATTTTCAGATGACATGATACCAAAACAGTGTTAAGATAAATGAATTCAGTAGAAGTGCAAGATACAAAATTAATATACAAAAATCTGTTGTTTTTCTATATAGTAATAAACTCTCAGAGAAAGAAATTGAGAAAAAAAATCCCATTTACAATTGCATCAAAAAGAGTAAAATACCTTGGAATAAATTTAACCAAGAAGGTGAAAGACCTGTACTCTGAAAATTATAAGACATTAATGAAAGAAAAGACACGAATAAATGGAAATATATTTCATGCTTACTGGTTGGAAGAATTAATATTGTTAAAAGACCCATACTGCCCAAAGCAATCTACAGATTCAATGCAATCCCTATAAAAATTCCAATATGTTTTTCAGAACTAGAGCAAATAATTCTAATATTGTCTGGAATTAGAAGAAACCCCTAATAGCAAAATGTTCTTTAGAAAGAACAAAGATGGAGGTGTCACACTCACTGATTTCAAAGCTGTTGTAATCAAAACAGTATAGCATTGGCATAAAAAAAGACAAATAAATCAATGGAACCCAATAGAGGGCCTACAGATAAAATCAAGCATATATGGTCAATTTAATTACAACAAAGGAGACCAGAATATACAATGGGGGAAGGACAGTCTCTTTAATCAATGGTGTTGGGAATACTGGATAGCCAAATGCAAAAGAATGAAATTGGACTGTATTACACCATACACAAAAATTAACTGAAAATGGATTAAAGACATGAATGTAAATGTGAAACCATAAAACTAGAAGAAAATAAAGTTGTTAAGCTCCTTAATAGTAACCTTAGCATTTATTATTATTATTTTTTGATCTTCCTCCAAAAGCAGTGGAGACAAAAGCAAAAATAAACAAATGGGACTGCACCAAACTAAAAAGCTTTTGCATACTGAAGGAAATCATCATGAAGATGAAAAGACAAATTACTGAATGGAAAAAGATAGTTGCAAAGCATATATCCGATAAGGGGTTAATATCCAAAATGTATAAAGAACATATACAACTCCACAACAATTAAAAAGTGGTCAGAGGATCTGAATAGATTTTTTTTCCCCTAAGAAGACATACAGATGGCAAACAGGCACATGAAAAAAAAAATGCTTAACATCATCAGTCTTCAGGAAAATGCAAATTAAAATCACAACGAGATATCACCTCACACCAGTCAGAATAGTTATTATCATAAAGACAAAAAAAAAAAACCCAACAGATGTTGACAAGGTTGTGGAGAAAAGGGAACCCTTGTGCATTGTTAATGGGAATGTAATTGGTGGAGCCAATATGGAATACAGTATGGAGGTTTCTCAAAAAATTAAAAATAGAGCTACCATATGATCCAGACATCCCACTTCTGGTTATCTATCCAAAGAACATGAAAACACTAATTTGAAAAAAATATATGTATCCCTGCATTAATTGTAGCATTATTTTCGATAGCCAAGATATGGAAACAGCCTAAATGTCAATCAATGGATTACTGGATAAAGAAGATGTGGAGTGTGTCTGTGTGTGTGTATGTAATGAAATATTACTCAGCTATAAATAAAAATGAAATCTTGCTATTTGTGATTACATGTGTGGAGCTTAAAGGGTATTATGCTAAGTGAAATAAGTCAGAAAGAAACAAATACTGCATGATTTCACTTATATGTGGACTCTAAAAACAAAACAAAACCCAGACTCATAAATACATACAACAGATTGGTCATTGCCAGAGAGGAGAGTGGGGTTGGGGGATGGTAAAATGGGAGAATGGTATTTTGAAGTACTAAATTTCAACTATAAAATACATAAGTCATGGGAACGCGATGTACAACATAGGGAATATAGTCAATAATATTGTATTAACTTTGTAAGGTGACGGATGATAACTAGACTTAATGTGGTGATCATTGTTTCACAATGCATACATATTTCTAATTGCTGTGCTGTATACCTAAAACTAAAATAATATTTTATGTCACTTATACTTCAATTAAGAAAAAGATTTTCTACATGGAGCCGCCAAGGATGATGAGGGAACAGAAGGCAAGCTGAAGACAAAGCAGAAGCTGACACCCTGCAAACCCCCCCCCATGGGATGTATGCAACATTCCTCAGGAACTCCTGGCTGCCCTAAAGGAGGCAGAAACAGTCCTTACTACCTACAACCCATTGACAAGTCCTTGAAACAGGCATGGTGACATTCCTCTAGGAACTCAGCTGCCTTGATGTTAATACTTTGCTAAGGGCAAAAGGCAGTCCTAGCCTGACCCCCTCCCTTCCCCCAAGATCCTGTAAGTCTACTTTAACCTATAAAAATTCCTTTGGAAACTTCCTTTATCTTTAACCCCCAAGATAAGTATTGGCAATCATCCCCCAAGCATATGGCCCACCGATATACATCTGAAGGGTCTCATGACTCAGGTTTTATTAGACGGTAATGAATGACCTTTTCCCAACAACAGCTAGCCCCCTCAAGGTCCTGGAAACCTTGCTTCCAAAATTCCTTAGAGACTTACACTATCCCTAACCCCTCCCAATTTGAAGGTATATAATGGGCCATTCCTCACAACCCCGGTGCAGCAGATCTTTGTGCCCATGGGTCCTGTCCCTGTGCTTTAATAAACCACCATTTTGCACCAAAGACACCTCAAGAATGCTTTCTTGGTCATTGGCTCCGGACTCCACCCCACTGAACCTCACGTATATTCCCCAACCTCATCATTATGGTGCCCGAAACGTGGGACTCTGAGCTTCGGTGCAAAATTGGTGAGTCCTTTCCCTTCTCCTCCTCTACTCTCCTTTCTGGGGCTCTTCAAGGAGTACGGTCTTATTGGAACACTTTCTTGCTGACTGCTCAGGCCGCAATCCTCTATCCCATGGCTACTCTATGGGGAGGAGAAAGCCTGCCTTTTGGCTGGAAGTTAGTAGTACCCTGGCTGGGATGGTAATAAGACCCTGAAACTTGATGCCCCCTCTTTACAGCTGTCCTTATACAAAGTCATCTGTCTTGGCCATGGGACAGCCACCTAAGTGACTAGCATGGCTGCCAATCTTAAGACACCTGTGTGAGGTTTCCTCCTGATTGATCTAATGCGATCCCCTCCACATCCCTGGTCTAGCGGCTTCTGGCCACAGGACATCCACTCAGAGCCGGCTGAAGCCAGCACCTGATTGAACTAAAACCCAACCAGGGACCGTTTCCTAGGGAAGCTGGCTGTTAGGACCACCTGTGTTGAAATGTCGCTTAGACAATGATGGATTTCTGTCTTTATTGTTTTCCGTCAATGTCCTCTACTAATTACTTAGGCTACAAAAATTTGGTAATTTCACCGTGTTAAATTTTTCTAGTTTCCTCCATGGGTTAAAAACAGCTGTTCTTCAATCAAGGTAAAATACTTTCAAGGCAAGACAAAATAAGGCATGACCTTCACGGCTCAACCTTCAAGGCATAGTATTTTCAGTCCATTCACCAGGCAACCATTGGCAGCCTAGGATGCGATGGGGTAGGGGAGGGACACCAGCATCCCTCCTACAGGCCTTTTATGGCAGGAATGCCTTCACGGGAAGGCAGGATTGTGATCAATAGTGATTTTTGTTGAGGGATGCCTCTGGTCGCTTTTGACACACGGGAACCTCTGACATATCCTGTGTGGGACGCCACCCGGGAGTCGGGGGGGATTTGGTAAAGGACCTTCTTTACTTTTCTGTGCAGGGCCTCAATAGGCTGCTTCTTCACTTCCCAAGGACTCTCCCTTGGAGTGCCTTCTAACCCATTGGAAACAATTTGGATTGCAAAATTTAGGAAAGCACTGATCTCCTGTAACACTGCATGGACTCAGTGGGATCTATCAGAAGGAACAGGGCAAATGGACCTAGGGTATCTTCACTGCTCATACCTAGGCCTTCATTGCTCTACACCAGGACCCCGACATAAGGGCCTCTTGAAGAATGTGTTCGCCAGAATGGGTCAGCTAGTAAACTCTCTCCTGACATATTGGATGATAATTATCTAAATAGGCTTCCTCCGAGTTTACCCAGGTTGCTGGAGGAAACACAGGCCATCCCTAGCAAAGGGGACTCTTGACTCTTCTCTATCGCTGTTCCTTCTAACAGATGTGGGAGCTTCTCCCTCACTCATTTCCCAGGTTAATGGCTATAACTGGAGCCAACTGTGGCTAGTCTCCCTCAGGATGGGAACTTTAAGGAATATTCCCAAGCAGCTGCCAAAACTCCCTTTGTTTTGGGGAAATTCCCTGTCTTCTCTGGCTCGACATGGACTGCCTATTCCCCCTTGTTGGTGGGAAAACATGGCCTCTGCTCCTGTTGAAGCTGGTGAGCTCGAAAACTGGGAACCCTTTCTCTGCCTTCTGGCAGCACTCTGCCCCTACTGTCTCCTCCTTTCTGCACCACCTGGGGTGCGGCCTGCACCACTGGCTTCTGTACCATCCTCGGTGCCTCAGGCACCATGGCTCCTCCTCCCCTCACCATCAAGGAGCAAGGAGGAGCAGACCCTGGACTTAACATTACCCACTCCAGATTTCCCCACCAGTGTCTCAAGTAAAAACTGAAAATGGGGTGGGCCCAGGTGGAATGTAATTTAGTATTTAAACAAAGTCAAGTTTGTTGGTTTAATTAAGATAGACCTGTCTTTAAAGTTATCGGCACTAATGCAAAACTTTTATTCTATCAAGGTTTACTGAAGGTCAAACAAACTTGTGTTATCTCTGTTGTGAGTTGTTTGTAAAAATATGACTAAAATGATGGTTAATTGTCTGTCTCAAAGTTTTCATGGGTAATTGTTAAAATAGCTTTCAAAGCCTTCGGTAACCTGAATCTTTATTGCTTGGATGGTAAATGGGATTGGATTCATTGGACATCTATGTCTTTTTAGAATAGGATACAGTGCTGAAGCATTGATTCCTGGATGTAAGTTTGTGCTTTTGACTACTTATTGCAAAAAACTAAGGATATTTAAATCTGTTGATTAACATGTTTTGTGCTTAACTGATTCATAAATTTGCCATCTAAAGAATTCTGGTGTAACAGTTTGCAGTTGGTTACTACTTAGTTTTCACTGGAGACTAAGGTTTCTAAGAAAACTCTACTAAATGTAATGAAGGCTGATGGAAATAAGGGAAGCAACTCTGTATGTAGAAAAGTAGGAGATACTTAAGATGGATCAGGAATGAGAATGCATTTTTGTTGAAGGTAAAAGATGGCAATTTTGTCCTAAATAAGATGGTTGTTTGGAAAGATACTATGGGATAAAATCTGAATGCAGGGGCACCAGGGTGGCACAGTCATTGGGCATCTGCCTTCAGCTCAGGGTGTGATCCCGGTGTTCCGGGATTGAGTCCCACATTGGGCTCCTCCACTGGGAGCCTGCTCCTTCCTCTCCCACTCCCCTGCTGTGTTCCCTCTCTTGCTGGCTGTGTCTCAGTCAAATAAATAAATAAAATCTTTTTTAAAAAATCTGAATGCAAAAGAAAGTTGTAGAAGGAATTTTAGGTGTGGTCAGAACTGACTAAGAGTGAAGTGAATGGATTTTTAAGACACAGTGGTATAAAATCTGTCTGCTTTCTGTTTAGGAAGACAAAGGTTTCTTGAATTGTTCATCTGCTCTGGATAAGAAAATGTAAACAATTTTCTCTTTGCCCAGAAAACAAAGTTTCTATGTTTTGTCATTAACAGGTCTTCAATCACATAGTTAAAACTTCTCTGTATTAAAGGACCTAAGTTTTGTTGACAACTATAGAACCCTACATATTTGCCTTCAAATCTCATATTGTCACCTTGGTTAAATAAAAATAGAGTTTTGTAGTGATCTGTAATCCTATTCAGGCTTGTGCTATAATTTTAAGGTTTTAACAAACTTTACCAAGATTTAAATTGTAAATGAAGTCTCTTTAACTCATTAGGCTTTTTCTTTGGTATGCTGAGTTACTCTGGAAGCACCCTTAAACAAATGATATGCCTTAGGTTACATTTGGGAAAATGCTGTAACTATTCTGGAGATAATATGCAATTCCTAAAGTTTTAATGTTTTAATATAAGGTCGTCATCACTCTTTTCTGGCTATCGAAGTGTTGTGTGTCACAGAAGTAACCTAATCCTTGCCAGCTATACTGTAAACTCATCAGTTACTAACCATGTCCATTCTGTGTTTTTGTTATTTGTAATTGTTCTTATTCCCTTCTAAAATGAGCTTCATCTTCAAAGAGATTCATATAAAGGACTTTTTAGGACAGGTACAGGTACTCGATATCTTTATGGAATCCTAAAACTGAAATGGGTAGAAATTTCCAGAACTAACTAAAGCTGCATTCAAACTAAATAAGAATTAGTAACACAGGACTAAATTAACTAAAAGATTATAGTGTTGTGACTCTTGCTTAAAACATTACTGGTTCTCTAATGTTTACTCTTCCAGATTGAGGAAACTTTTTACTGGTTCTCTAATGTTTACTCTTCCAGATTGAGGAAACTTTCTCTTAAGACATCAGTGATATACAGAAATAATAATAAAGCAAATTAAAGCATTTAACTTTTGTCTCTACCTGAACCCTCTGAAATTAAAAAGGTCTCAGTAAGTATTTTTTTCTTCCATGGCAATCATAATCATTTGCATAAGTTTGATAAGTATTGTTCTCCTCTTTGACTGGAATGTCATATTTGAGAGACATGCATAGACTCAGATATGACCAAACAGCTTTCAGGAACTAAGGTTGACTTTATGAAACTTGGAGCCATAAAGCCCCCTGGAAATGGCCTGATACCTTGCTTACAGAGTTCCCAGCAGCCTCACCAGCTGAGTAAAGAATGTCACTTCCTGGCAGGTGCAGGAACCTCAGGATACTTTGGGGACCTCATGGAGAGGAATCTGCCCAAATCTACAGGTATTACAGGCATGACTGATGACAAGTATTTGGCTTGGCTTCTGGCCTGGAGAGGCTACTAAAAGTTCAACCTGGAGATTCCTTATAAAAGTTCCAGCAAAGCAGATTCTAAAAGATCTATGCGATCAGTCACTATTCTTGCTGAGTTTATGTAAATAATTAGGCCAGGTTTGTTAAAACTGGACTTGTTTTGCAAACAAATTAGTCCTGATTTGGCTATCTCTGGAAATAAGGGTTACTTTAGAGAGAAAAATTATGTTTAAATAACCCACCTTTGTGGATGTTGAATTCTAGATCTGATTGTCTTTAAATGTTTGCTTAAGCTAGACAACTTGAGGTAAATTTAAGAGAAATAGCTTTTTTTCTATTCCTATACAATAGCTCATGTATAGATAATCTTCATGCTTTTATTCTATGGGGCTAATAACAGGACCCCATGGGCATATATTTAATTCTTTGAACAACTGGGAAATGGGATAGATTCCCCAATGATTGTATTACTCGGCTATCACCTTGACCAATGTGGCTGGGATGATGAAATCATTCCCTAGAAGCCAGAGTGTATCCCACTCCACAGGGTTAACTATGGGCTTGTGGAGATAAAGGATGACCCCACTTTCCTTGTGACTGGACTGGATGATGACTTGTGGATGCCTTTATCTCTTGACAAGTCTTCCCCAACTTGCCAGTGATTCTTTGTTAAGGTATTAAGGTTAGGCCTCAAACAAAGAAGGCTTCTTAATGCTTTCATCCTGCATAGATACATTTAATCCTAGAAGCCACCTTTATGGATGTACAATTACAAGGAGAGGCTTTAGCCGAGCATACAGCAGCCCTCCTGGTAAAAAGGAGTCTCAAAGCTCACTCTGGGACAGTCTCTGACTGTAATGACTTCACATCAGTTCCAAGAACAAAAGCCACCAATGGGTGATGGGGAAGCCGACTTATTAAATACCAGGCTATGACTATAGGTATGCCTAAAATAATGCTTAATTTTAAAAAAAATTTATAAATTTTATTCTTATGTTTCATTTTGGCTTTGTTTTTTGGTGGTGGATTCTGACCACTCTGGATTTTCCTAGGGTGCATCTTGTTTGGGTCATGGTTGATATTTTGATCTCTGTACATTCCCTCATCCATCCCTCAGAACAATGACTGGGAGGAGGAACCCCCAAAAAAGAAAAGAACAGAGACAATGGCCTCTGCCACAGACCTAATGGATATGGATATAAACAAGATGTCAGAGATAGAATTCAGGGCAGTAATCATGAAGTCCATAGCTAGGCTTGGAAAAAACATTAGTGACAATATAGAATCTCTAAGGGCAGAAATGAGGCCTAATCAGGCCAAACATAAAAATTCTATGAAAGAAATGCAGTCTAAACTGGATACTCTGACTGCCAGGGTAAGTAAGGCAGAACAAATTAACGACCTGGAAGATAAGCTGGTAGAAAAGAAGGAAACTGAAGAAGGTAGGGATAGGCAACTAGTGGCACATGAGCTTGGACCTTAAGAGATCAATGACACCATGAAATTTTTCAATGTCAGAATTATTGGAATCCCTGAGGGGGTGGAGACAGAGAGAGGCTTAGAAGGTATATTTGAGCATATCATAGCTGAGAAGTTCCCTAATCTGGGGAAGGAAACAAGCATTCATGTCCAAGAAGCAGAGAGGACCTCTCCCAAAATCAATAAAAATACCAACACCCCAGCATATAATAGAAAAATTTGCAAATCTAAGAGCCAAGAAAGCTATCCTGAGAGCAGCTAGGGGGAAGAGATTTCTTACATATGGAGGGAGGAACATCAGAATAACATCAGACCTATCCACAGAGACCTGGCAAGCCAGAAAGGGCTTGCAAGACATATTTAGGGTACTAAATGAGAATAAAATGCTGGCAAGAATAGTTTATCCAGCAAGGCTGTCATTCAGAATGCAGAGAGACAAAGAGCTTCTAGGACCAGCAGAAACTGAAAGAATATGTGATCACCAAGCCGGCCCTGCAAGAAACATTTCTTCTATAAAAGAAGAAACACCCCAAGAGTAACTCAGAACAGAAATTTACAGAGACAATCTATAGAAACAGTGACTTTACAGGCAATATGATGGCACTAAATTCATATCTCTCAATAGTTAGTTTCAATGTGAATGGCCTAAATGCTCCCATGAAATGGCACAGGGTTGCAGATTGAATAAAAAGACATGACCCATCCATGTGCTGTTTACAAGAGACTCATTTTGAACCTGAAGTCACCTCCAGATTGAAAGTAAGTGGATGGAGAAACACTTATCATGCCAATGGACCTCAAAGGTGAGCTGGGGTAGTAATTCTCATATCAAACAAATTAGATTTTAAACCAAAGACTGTACTAATAGATGTAGAGGGATACTATATCATAATTAAAGGGTCTATCCAAAAGGAAAATCTAACAATTGCAAATATCTATGCCCCCAACATGGGAGCAGCCAACTATATAAGCCAACAGTAAACCAAAATAAAGAAACATATTGATAATGATACATTAATAGTAGGAGATCTCAACACTACACTCTCAGCAATGGACAGATCATCTAGCAGAGGATCAACAAAGAAGCAAGAGCTTTGAATGACACATTGGACCAGATGGACTTCGTAAATATATACAGAACATTCCACCCTAAAACAACAGAATACTAATTCTTCTCAAGTGCACATGGAACTTTCTCCAAAATAGACCACATGCTGGGTCACAAATCAGGTGTCAACCAAAATCAAAAGGCTGAGATTATTCCCTGCATGCTATCAGACCACAATGCCTTGAAACTGGAACTCAATAGCAAGAAAAATATTTGGAAGGAATTCAAACACTTGGAAACTAAAGAGCATCCTCCTAAAGAATGATTGGGTCGACCAGGAAATTAAAGAATTTAAACTATTCATGGAAACCAATGAAAACGAAAACACATCAGTCCAAAACCTATGAGATACTGCAAAGGTGGTCCTATGGGGGTAATACAAAGCTGTCCAAGCCTCTCTCAAAAAATTAGAGAAATCCCAATGCTCAAGCTAACCTTGCACCTTACTGGAGAAAGAACAGCAAATAAAACCTATACCAAACATGAGAAGACAAATAATTAAGATTAGAACAGAGAACAATAAATTAGAAACCAGAAAAACAGTAGAACATATCAACGAATACAGAAGCTGGTTCTTAGAAAGAATTAATAAGATTTAATAAATCTCTGGCCAGACTTATCCAAAAGAAAAGAGAGGGGACCCAATTAAAATCATGAATGAAAGGGGAGAGAGCACAACACCAAGGAAATAAACAAACATTAGAAGTTACTACCAGACAGAATAAGCCTGAGATGCAGAAAGATACATCTGAATCTCTACAAATGAACATCTCCAGTG